>NW_027104115.1:46381-331485 GCF_902728285.1 Clytia hemisphaerica | reverse complement strand
GAATAGTCTCACAAGGCATGAGGGTGAGCAATAAGAAAGAAGGTATAACGTCAATTGTCATACAGTCTTTATTAGATCGTCAGCTGAGATATCCAATGAAGTAAGTATTAGTAATTAAAGAAAGCTGACCACCCTTGTGACTTATTTCAAAAGTTTTGAAGTTATTACCTCTTGAAGTTTATCTCAAAATTTAAAGTCCCCCTTATATTAAGGGGGGGGGTCAATGATAAATTTATGAAAATAAAAACTAAAGCTAGGTAACGTATACCTTCCCATAAAGAATTGTTATCATCAATATTGAATCCATTGTCTGTATCATTAGATGGTTCACCCATCATTTGAAGATTTGCAACTTAAAATTTTTTTTTGTAATTTCTAGAATAAAAGATTTGAAAAGTGACTGAAAATAAAATAATCAAAGCACTGTATGTGTGTAAAGTGTAATAAGAATCCTAAAAATCTAATCTGTTAATTTTGATTGCCAACCGATATCCAAATGTTATATGCATAACTAACTTATTATTAAAGATTTTCCAAATCCCAGATCCAAATCCTAGATTATATCCTATTTGTTTTTTATTCACCCTGCTTCTTAGATCTTATCAATAAATTCTCTAGCTTGGTCTGAAAACACACCATAACCTTACCTGTCAAATTACTATGATTGCTCAATTCGATTTATTCTTAAAGGGCTCTTTTTTTAAGAATTATATTAAATCATTATAAACATGATTAATGGCTCTTTACCAATTTTTATATTACGATTTGCCGAAAAAAATTTCTGATAAAATCAGATTTCACGGGAAAATTCCTTGATTTCCTGATTTTCCGATTTGGAAAAATTGGATTATCGGGGAAAACTTTTCCTACTTGGAACTCTCTCGCATTTTTGTGAGGCAAAGTTGACAGCTATGCACTTTTAACGACCAAGCATGTTACGTGTTCAATGAATTGCCAAAGAAAATATACGTAATCTGGATGAGATTTTGTTATTTATAATCAAACAAAGAAATATTTTTCAGATAAATCATTAGCTGTTGCCTTAGCAAGGGAAGGGTAAGTTTTCTGCTTTTTCTAAGTTTAAGTAATTCTCGATAATATCGACAATAACTCAACTGATCTCTTTCACCTAATTATTGGTCAAAAGCTAAAATTTTATTGAGTTACCTCCAAGCAAATTTGGATAATCAATTACAATCTAATTCTTCAAGCTCTGTGTTCAATCTAATTCTTCAAGCTCTGTGTTCCCTATGCATAAAATATAATGTTCTGTTTTGAAAATTGTATTAATACTTTAGATTTACTACCGTCAACTGCTCCAACTTGGGACGAGTGTACGCAACATGGGACTTGTTGGCCTGTATTTTCACTTACTGTTAAGTGTCTTTGACAACAAATTTGTTTTGATAACTCCACCAAGTTTATCAATCATACTTTCTGTCATAACATGTCACGATAACTTTCACTGATAGCGCACCCTCTTTAACTTTTGTTTTCATTTAAAATGACCGGACGCCAAATGGAGACTTAGAGAACGCCCGCCGCCTAACTGCCTACCACCCGATGAGATTAACAAATAACGTTAGCGAGTGTGTAACTTGCCGCGCAAGTGTGTAACTTGCCGCGCGAGTGACGTCAAATGCTCACATTCGCGCACTTCCACTACAGATTTTTTTCATATTTAGATTTAAAAGCCTACTCAGTGCGAAAGAGAAATAGTGTATTTTTTAATACGTGGTTCATTAAACTCAAATCAAATGAATTTGGAGGCTCGGTGAAATGGTGGTGGAATGGCCGTCCCATGTTGCGTAAGATAGTCCCAAGTTGGAGCAGTTGACGGTATGTTTAAAATATTTGTTAGGAGTAAAATATATGTATTTTTATTGATTTTTATATATTACTATATGGTCTAACGAGGTTCCAAGTCCCATTATATTCCATATCTAACACAATCTCTTTTACTTTTGCCCAACCAAGCTATAATCCAGACGGTGTCAATCGAACAACTTCGAACAAAAATCGCAATCGAACCAATCGAACGTAATCGAACGCAATCGAATAATTGCGATTCGATTGTCGAACGTAATTGAATCTTAATCGAACGGCCTATTCCTGGGTAATATTCGATTGTGTTCGATTGCGTTCGAGTAATGTTCGATTGATAGTTGACTATGTTCGATTGGTTCGATTGATTGTCAATTACATTGGATTAATGTTCGATTACGATTATGTTCGATGAGTTTGATTGCGATTAAATCAAATTGGATCACTCTGTTAGAGCTTTTTAGCGTGGGCGGCCGAGTGCTTAAGTACCATACCAAAGCGAATAAAATCTAATACACAATTGAATCAATCAAACGTAATCGAATACAATCGAACGTAATCGAATACAATCGAACGTAATCGAATACAATCGAACGTAATCGAAGCAATCGAACAGTAAATCCTGGGTAATATTCGATTGCGATTCGATTGCGTTTGACAATCGAATTATTCAATTGCGTTCAATTGCGTTCGATTGATTCGGCGTTCGATTCGTTCGATTGACACCGTCTGGTATAATCTATTATTCCAAATTTTTCGCTATTCTTGTCTTGCAATAATCAACTATTTGACTCTAGTCTATCAAGGATCTCTTATTACATGTATTACCATGAAGTCGGGTAACTTGGATGAGTGGAGGGAAACTTGTATATAGCCATCAAATGACTGACCAATCAAAGCGCAGCAAAATTTCCAAACAAATGAACTACCCAGCCTCCGCTTGCAGATCTACTCTACCATTTTTGTTTTGATTTGACTTTGTATTTCAATGTACAATGACCAGACAGGTCATTCATTTGAGGGCTATGCAGGTTTGTATCCACTGATGCAAGTTACCCGATCTTTCCATATTTAATTTGTATGTATTATATTTTACCTTCTTCAATTCAATAACAAGCTTCTAATTAGCGCCTTACCAAAATAACAAAGCCAATAACCAAACTTCATTATAGCCGATCAAAACATTAAACCTTAATCCTATTTGTATACAAAAAAAACAGTCTACCAACACCCTCACCCCCATCATCAATCGCATGCCACCATGCCATCATCCATATTCATTGCATCATTACACTTTTCTTGACCACCAAGTCTATCTTGCATGAGGTCAGCAGAGATGTTTATATAGCAAGTATACCTACCAAACTTAGAAGTCTGCTATCTAAAGCTAGAGAAAGCAGAAGAAGAGCAAAGAGTAGTAGGATCTACCATCCCATCCCACTGCACTACCCACCAGCTAGAAAGCTAATCGGGATGTAGACGCTACTAGGTCTACCATTATTATACATGATTGCTTTAGTCCAATCATATCGCAGTATTGAATCCGATTACGTAATATTATATATGATACGAGAATTTACATTGACGACCCACGTATCAGTGTAGTATCTAGTAGCGTCTAGCGTAGAGTTTCCATACGTTTCCTTTGACTAAAATGACAGAGACATAACAACTTTGACGAACTTTAGATGTTCACGATACGTAATTTTTTATCTTATAGCAAGCCCTTAGTCTTTTTGTAGATGGTGACTTTCTTTCTTCGGCACTGATGATGTTTTTAAATTACTTTACATAAATCTTAATATAGTTTGACGTTTGATTATTCTTCACTATGACGACATGACGATTTTGACAGTTGACGTTTACAATTATTTCACGGTAAGCATAAGACTTGACTCGTACATCCAAGAGTTTCTGGGTTATTTGACTGAAATATACGATGCTGTTCTATGAGAGATAAAGATGGAGATGAAAAGACAGGGAAACTTTGAAGTACTTTTTGAAACTCTGTTTTAAAATGCATGTGCTAAACATTTGCTAAACTCGATTTTCCTCCGAAATGGTACATAATAACAAAGAAACTGCCAAAATTTGTTTTCTGACCCGTACTTAGTCAAAATCCCTAACTAAGATATTTGAACTTACGCCATTTAAACACCCCCTTCTCACAGAACTGTTTAATATTCTCATCGTACATCGTTTACATTATAATATTCTGTTCTGTTTCTGAAACACCATGATCTGGGTTGGGTGTGTTTTATTTTTAATGTTTTCCTTATTTAATGAAAAAGAAAACAAACGTTATTCATAAAAAACAATATGTTGTTGCTTGATTTCTTGTCCTTTACCACTTCCCTTCCCGTTGATTAAAATTGCCTTTACTGTTAGTTCACCGATTAAAACAACCATATGAAGATATTAGTTTGAGAAGTTTTTCCTCGCCGAGAATAAGATCCCTGAATTACGTACTTTTTTTAATAAGAATAGTATTTTGGCTGAGGGTTGATTGAATAGAAAACGACTGTATCCTCATCAAAAATCTGTGAAACTCACCCTGGAGGATATTCATTGGGGTATTCTTACGAATACTTAGCCTTGCCACACAACCACAGCTTTTTTTTGCGCAGTGAATCAAATAAGAAATTGATTTTAGCGGACTTTATTATAATATTCTGTCGCCTTGATTTTGGTCAAAACCTAAGAACAATCTGATCCTCAGAGTTTAGAAGTTTATTCTAAGAAAGTACTGATTTTAACAGATTTTAAACCCATTCTAAGTTCTTAAGTAGAGAAACTGAGCGTGGTCATTTGAGCTCGGATTCCGAAACATTTCTGTTCAAAGTTGGGTAAATGGGATTTTTCTTTGAGTCTTATTCGATCGTAGTCATTTGAGCTCGGATTCCGAGACATTTCTGTTCAAAGTAGGTTAAATGGGATTTTTTTTCGTTAAGTCTTATTCGATCGTAGTCATTTGAGCTCGGATTCCGAGACATTTCTGTTCAAAGTTGGGTAAATGGGATTTTTCTTTGAGTCTTATTCGATCGTAGTCATTTGAGCTCGGATTCCGAGACATTTCTGTTCAAAGTTGGGTAAATGGGGTTTTTTTCTTTGAGTCTTATTCGATCGTAGTAGTCATTTGAGCTCGGATTCCGAGACATTTCTGTTCAAAGTTGGGTAAATGGGATTTTTCTTTGAGTCTTATTCGATCGTAGTCATTTGAGCTCGGATTCCGAGACATTTCTGTTCAAAGTAGGTAAATGGGATTTTTTCTTTGAGTCTTATTCGATCGTAGTCATTTGAGCTCGGATTCCGAGATATTTCTGTTCAAAGTAGGGTAAATGGGATTTTTTTTGAGTCTTATTCGATAGTCATTTGAGCTCGGATTCTATGGAGTTTAGATCGAGGTCAAAATCGTTGGACCGGTGGTCGAACCGTTCAAATCGATCGAGTGACCGGTTCAACGGTTTCGACCACCGGTCCAACGATCGAGTGAATGGTTCGACCACCGGTTTCAACGATCGAGTGGACAGTTTCGACGATCGAAAGTGACCGGTCCATCGATCGAGTGAAACGGTTCCATAGTCTAAGTCTTTTCCTTCTGCATCATGGACCTTTTCTAAAACGTAATTTTTGAGATGGGGAAAAATAACGGGATTTCCACGAGAGTCAACGCCTCCCAACTTTTGCTATTTTGTTCTTTGATAAACATCGTATCCTACATCCTAGGACTATCATGGACCTTTTCTAAAATGTAATTTTTGAGATAGGGGAAAATTTGACGGGAGCTGAGCTTCCGCGAGCTGAGATTAATTAAGGGATTTATTAATCTCTACTTTTTAGGTTATGGTATACTCAAGAAATGCTGGACCATCGAGAAAGTTTGGGGGAAAAATTGCGAGAATACAAGCTCTCAGCGCTCGGAAAAGATATGGAGAAAAATCTGAGAATATTTGATCGGGTGGCAGAAAGCTCCTTGGATTTCAGGGAGCAATTAGAAATGATATGCAGCATTCCTAATTTTTACAAATGGCTTTGGACTCTTGACGACCCCTCGAAGCAACAAGTCAAATTTGAGCAAAAATTTTCCTCATCGACACGCTATCTGCCTGGTTCACCTAGGAATAGAATCGTTCACGCTGTCGCACTGAATGGAAGTGAGCACGATGTCATCACAGCCCTTAACACAATGCTCAATATTTATGTTCAAATCGACAATTCATCGGGGGAGAGGCCACGCAAAAGGAGAAAATATAATGTGCAAAAGGCTCGCCCCGTGATTGATAAAAATTTGCTTTGCCAAAGTCTTGGAGTCGACCCTCAAGAAGTTGACGAGTTGTCAAAGCAATTGTATTCGGCGGAACAACAGACTCTCTATTTGACTTTTGTTGAGAAATTATTTGCTAATGGCTGCATAAACTGGAGGTTGAAGAACTCATCATCGCAGGTTATACTGATGAACAATTACGATGCTGAGACCGGAGAATTCAAGGTACTTTTCACTTACAATTTTTTTTAGCCAACTTTCAGCATTTAAGGGCTCTTTTAATATTTGCCACTTACAAAATATAAATTTCTACTTGATGCAGCACACAAAACTGTGGCATGTTATACATATTCTGTTAGGCAAATTATCCGTGAGTCTGAAAATTTAAGAATCGCAATAAAAAAATTTAATGAAGAAGAAAATTATATAATAGATTATAATTCCTTTGAGAGTCCCTAGAAACCAGAATGCATTGCATTTATCTAAATCCGATATCGTCTATTATCTTTAGGAGAAGGATTTCGTTCATGTGACCATAAGAGGAACCCCCGGAGGCCCTATCATATCATGTTCGTGTCAGCTGTTTGGAATGCTATCAGATTCAATGGAGGAAATGTTTGGAGAAGGAGATGATGATTGGGAAGGTATATAAAGTGCTGTCATGCTCGACTGGCCAAGGATATCCTTATAAAGAAACCGATGATGTTTGTGCCAAACGAATCAGATCATTTATCGCTTCCTCCGTATTATCTAAACGAAACGTTACTTACTGAAAAAAAAAAGAGAAGAATTGGCAAAAGAACCCATTGTCAAATTACCATCGAATAGCAATGTTCACACAAATTTTCGGTCGTCGACGATGTTGGGCATCCAAGCCTTGTGACCCTTTTTCTGGCAAAAAAAAAACAAAAACCCGCACATCATCACCTGTCATGACAAATATTGCCAGGCAACTGATACTAGGGAGAGAAGTGCAAAAAAGTATTTCGAAACTGATGACCTTTGCACTCATTTGAAGAAACTCAAATCCTGCTTTGATGTATCTACGCTGACGTTTTCAAGCGAAGATTGCGACGACGACGACGCCGATGATGACAAAGAAGTAGAAGAAAACGACGATGCAAATATTCAACCTGTCTTCACACAGGTACTTCAGTTAATATTCTTTTTTTAGCAAAAATGAGATTTACAAACAAGTTTATATCCTAGGAATCATATACAAATACACACTACCATTTTTGAAAGTGGACCCCCCCCCCCTGGTATCGATATATATAAAAAATAGTGAATAATTTAATGCTCTTAAATAACAATTGTCTCATAGAAACCAAATGAAAAGGTGTTTGACGAGGAGCTCAAGCAGTGGCAGTTTCACAATTGCGCTACAAGCAAACAATCAGTCGATCAAGATCCCTTTTACGAAACGTTGATGTCAAAGGTTGAGGAATTTTCACTGAAAATTTTCAAACGGGAAGATATACAATTAATACCTGACAAGACAGGCTCGTGTGAATGTGAGGTATGACCACCACTTTTAAAACTGGATAATAATGTTTTTATTATTTGAGAAATTCAAATTCAAAAAATTTAATGATTTGAAATTTTAAAATAATGACAAAAATAGAAGAACAGAAAGTTCAACTTCTGACCATAGTTTGTTCGTAATTCGGTATATCGAAGTTTAATGACATAATGACATCTTGTTTGAGCAGAAGAACCGGAATAAATTCATTCATGCAACTCCAAAGTCAATTGCAATTATACTGTAATTTAGTACTACCATAAAGTTTGTTTTCCTTTCGTTCAGGGTGTATGGTTCACTGAAGATATTCCCGATGGTCATTTGATTCCTGATGGCGAAACCACGCTTTATACCTCAGCTGGTGCTGTTGATGCCAAAATATTCAAGCGAAGGTGCATCAAAGGATCGTGCATTCGAAAATATGATGGTTTCGAAGATTGTATTTATCGCTCATCCCCGAGTGTAGCCTGCAGTTGGGAAATGGGATGGGAATTTGTGGATTTGGTTATGACCAGTCGCCAAACATTTTCCGGTTTTGTAAAGTTCTACAAACGAAAATACAAACGTGCAAAATCAAAAAAGACTTTCATGTCGAGAAACACGTTCATCAAGTGGTGGTTTTCCTGGGCATCATCTATGAAAATCAACTTCAGGAAAAAATGTTTCGGTTGCGGCGACAAACTAAAATGCTTGGCTGCAGACGGTACCAAAATAGGAATCACATTGAAACAGTCTGACGTGGTTCCGATCGAGACGGCAGAAGGTGAACCAATCAAAACGCTCACACGAAGGTACGGACGCACCTTCATCAATAACAACAACACGACCGGTAAACGAGCTGATGTCAACAAGGCAGTCTCAGAGTTGGCAAACCATGTGATGGGGAAGAACAAGCTTGATCAAGAAAAGATCGATGAACATCTTGAAATGGTCAAACATGATTGCAAAGACAAAGTGATCGTTGATGTAGTCAACAAATTGTTTGTCCAATCAGTGCATCCACTTGAACGCGGTTCATTGGCGAAAGTTCTTCACGTATTGACCACAGATGCCAGCATCACCAACACAATACCTAAAAAATATATTGAAATGCTCAAAAAGACAGTCGACTCTGAAGTAACGAAAGATGCTACATTCAAAGATACCTTTCACTGCATTACGAAGCACTTTTTTCCCGAGCTGGGAGATTGGTATGTTATTACAACCAATCTCTCAAATGGTATCATTGATCCCTACGTGAAAGATTTTATCACCAAGCTCGTATCGATGAGAGAAAAACTAGAGGAAAATAACATTCCACCTCAGGCATCATCCATGTTCGACGTTTACAACCCAGCAAAAACAGGGAGAGCCTACTATTTCACTGATCACGGTAATCAGATCAGGAAGCCACGTGTGTTCTCCATTGACCGTGATAATGAGAAAAAGAAAGGTAACTTTGATGATACACCTGATGTACCATGCTCAAAGATTTTCCCTAATGTATCCCACAAAGGTACGACTTACCTTTTCCTTTGGTTCTGTCCGAGTCACGGCCATTGCTGGGGATACCACATCATTACATCGTCTGAGGGTCGCAAGGATGCTGCCAACTCGCTTTACTCGTATCTAGAAAAAGCACCAGAAAAATATTTTTATGACTTCTCTTGCTCCTTGGAGGAGTACTGTAGAAACAGAGAGAATGGATTTTTTGCTGACACAAGATTTTTCCATGACATTTTTCATGGCTACACGCATAAATGTTCACTCACATACAAATCACGCCGTTTGTTGGGATTCAAAGGAGTGAACACTTCAATCTGTGAGCAGTTTAATAGCTTTCTTTCTACAATGTGTCAAGACGTCTGGCAAACTAATGACCCAGGAACATTTTACGTTTTATGTTGAATTCTTCATACACCAATGGAATGTTGCTAGAAAAATATCTTTTGAAAAGAGGGCATCTATTGCTGTAGCTGGATATAATTAAAAATGTGTACTATTTTATTTTTCAAATAAGTTTACGTGATTGAAGTAAGACGACAAAAATGCAAAGGCTTGAAATGTGGTTTCATCTCGAAGGGATCGTAAAAATTGGTGTTTATACTAAAGCATTTTGGTTGATAAATATTTTTAACCTTTTAGAACTGACTCTGAGTGCATGAGTCTGTAAACACTATTTTCTAGCCTCGCAATAAGACTACTCTTGTTAAATCTAACATTAATATTCATTCATTGTCACATCATTATTTCAATTACAAGTTATTGTTTATTTTGAGTAAGGTTATTTACACTTTGAAGTTTTTCATTAAATAAATCATTAATTTGGTGGTTGAATGTTTTCAGTTTGTCAAAATGATTAATTTTGATCATTCCAAATAAATTTGATTGTTTTGATATTCATTTTGATATTTTTCTGCTCAGGAGGAATTTTTCAGGAAATTTTCCAAAAACCGACCCCTTTTTACAAAGGAAAAGTGTGTTGAGTGTTTTTATATAGACTTTTTGATAATGACTAATAACTAATACTAATAACTTTACAGGTGTAATCAAGTGTGATGTATCTGACCAATTCCCAAACTTTCTCATCCATCAAAAAAATCTATAAACTTTCAAAAGTGAAAAGACTTCTTCCAAGCATTTCATTGACAAAAAAACAATCAACAAATTTTGTGATTCACTTAAAACTATGAACTGGGAGCTTGTAACAGAAACCAATTATGCGAAACATTCTTATCATGTTTTCAAAGAAATTTTCACAAGATGCTAAGACAAAACCTTTCCAAAAACAGAGATCACGATCAAATATCAAACAAGATATTCAAAGAATGCTTTTAAAAATACGGGACAGAAATTAGCCGTAAAAAGGTTTACAATCAAATACTGGGGTCCATTCATATAGAATAATGTTCTTAGCAAAGAACTCAAAAAATCCTGCACAGAAAAATCTAAATTATGTTTCAATAAATCGACCAAAAAATATATAATGAATCTTGACATTGAGAAATATTTTTAGTACTATCGTAAAAACTAGAAATATCTCTTTGTTAATAATTTTATCTGCTACTTTTTTCTCTCTTTATTATTGTCTCTTTATTATTATCTTTTATCCCATTTTTTGGGATATTGCTCAATTTTGGCAATAATGCTCAATTTTGTTTTAAATAATAAAGAAACTATTATGCCAACATAATCTTAAAAAGTTATGCTAATAAAAACATTTTAGATTTTTCTAAAACTCCTGAAATGAAATTGTTGGTTTTGAGGTACCTGTGGGTTTTGTGGTACATTACATGTTTTTTTTATAAGCATAACACTTATAAGCATATGAAGGCTAGTCTGAAATACTTTTCAAGTAGTCAATCTCTTTTTATTCAAAAAGGTTTGCAAGTGGTCAAGTAAAAAAAAGACATTCCAAATTTGGTTGGGTGAATCAAAAGCATAATAATTCTTTAAGCATATATTATGTCTGGATGCTTTGAAAGCTTAAGCATACTCGAGCCTCACCAAGGATCATACAATTGCTTTTATAAAAAAAACATGTATACCTGTCTGTAAGAAACTTAAAAAACAGTTCAACTGAAAATTTTAAAAATGCCCTTGACACTCACTTAAAGTCGATCCCGGATGAACCCCAAATTCATGGATATACTGGGTGCAGGAGAGCTAATTTGAATTCGATACTTGACATGAAAAATTCTTTTTCCCTCAACAGATTGATAACAGAAGCTTGGTTCACCAAAAATCTTACCTACACAAGTAACACAAGTAAGTAATATAGTTTTTAAATAGTCAATGCGCAGGTAAAACGGAGGAACCCAGAAATTTTCCAGTTTGCAGAGTGTGGCACGTTTGATGGAGATCGAGTGCACAACTCGGAAAAAGTAAAGGTGTAGGTGCAAAATTTTGAAGTTTTCAGGTGCAAGTTCAGACTTGCAGCAGAGTTTCAGCTATTTTTTCCTCAAGCTCAAGTGCAGGCGTATAATATTATAAATTCTTTTTTTTTTGCCTTTTTGGGCGAATTTTCGAGGTATAGGTGCACCTTGTCTGGACCAAAATTTATCAGGTGTGTTATTCCAGTGCACAGAACTTGGTTTTCCGAAATTTTTTCCTTGAGTGCAGCCTTGCCATACTGTACTCTGCAAACTGGGAAATTTTTGCTGACGCAAAATAAATCTGTATACATCCAATTAGAATTTATCGAATACTCGTTACAATGACCATTTGTCCGTCTATTGCAGTTAACGATAGCCCGATCAAGAGTAATCTCTGAACAGATTCTAATTTTCCGCACATGGCACGTATTCTCTCTAAAGTAAATACCATATGGGACCCCGTAAGCGTAAGAGAATCTGTCCAGATTAGGGGCACCGCTTGGATTATTTTTATCGATTGGTGTATTCCTATTAAGTTTGAAGTCAAAAAAGTTACTTTCTCAGGCGGGACGGCTAAAGAATGTTAAGAAAATCTTGTATCCCAACGAGAAACCATGGGGTTGAGCGTGAATTAGTCGACTAGTTAAATAGTCTAGTTGAACCTGACTGGGGATGCGGCACATCAAAGGCCGATTATCATTCCTCTCCGATGGGAAATTGGCCCACTCCTATCTATTAGAGCTGTAGCGTGGGCGGCCACCAATCCACCATCGAAATATCAGATAACGAAATACACCTTTCCAGTAATTCGTAAAACTAATGCGCGCGCATTATTTTGATGCTCTCCACCGTTTGGTCTCTGGAGGTAAACAAACCCGTTTTTTTGCCTGTATTCCCTTAGGGAAAGTTTTTTTTTTTTTAGCTTTTCTTAAGTTCTGTCGAACAAAATTTCATCAAATTTAAGTATGTTCTTCAATCTATTCATGATATTATACCACCCTGAAAATATTTTGGCAAAAGAAGATTGCTGTCAAAAGTTAGAGGCTGAAATCCCACTTTCCCTAATTCCTCGCAGGCAAAAACACATTTTTTACCTCCCAAACAATTTTATACACAACGGTGGAGCGCACATTTTCCCGGACCATTTCTGAGAACTTTGAATTACGGGAAAGGTGTATTCTCACCCAATGGCAGGGCCGGCGAATCAATTTTGAAAGTGGAGGGGCCAAATAGTAAGTGTCTAAGGAGGCGCCACCATGGTTGGTTTTTTTTTTTTCTTAGTAAAAAAGTGGGGGCCATGGTCCCCCGCTCCCCCCCCCCTGTTTCGCCGGCCCTGAATGGAAATTTGGAAAGTCCTTATTATCCGCCAAAGTACCCAGAAAAATCTGCTTTTGTCGCTACCAATATATTTTTCAGATCGAATAGAGATCGATATCAATTGGATCAATATATTTTTAGAATCGATTGTTTGATTGGATCGATAAGAAGATCAATAAGTAATAGATATAATTTTACAATCGATAATTTGATTGGATCGATGTAAGATCGATAAGTAATTAGTGGGGTTGTTTAGCATAATTTACGGGAAAACAATAAGATCTAGCTGAAACTTTCTCCAAACCTTCTCTAGATAGGATGGTTATGCCTCAGGTAAAATTCCCCTAAAATCCCACTGGTGGAACATCCCTTTTTTGGGACATTTCTTTTTTTCCCAGGCAATTTTTTTGAAAAATATCTCGAGTTAGGTAAGGAAATCAGCTATAACCGTTTAAAAGTCTTCTATACAGATTTTCGAGAGCTTTCGAATGGTATACATGATATTGTCTGGAAATAAGTTTGAAATTTTCAAAATATTTCTCCCTTAGGGTTTTGCCTGGGGAAAATAGAAATGTCCCAAAAAAGGGATGTTCCGCCAGTGGGATTTTAGGGGAATTTTTCCTGAGATATCCAGACGATGTCAATCGAACGGAATCGAACGAAAATTCCAATCGAACGCAATCGAACGCAATCGAATGATTGCGATTCGATTGCCAAACGCAATCGAATATCAATCGAACGTAAAATTCTGGGTAAAATTCGATTGATTCGATTGATATTCGATTACGTTCGATTAATATTAGATTACGTTCGATTGATATTCGATTACGTTTGACTGCGTTCGACGGGTGGTCGATTAAATTAGATTCCAATTTATATACCTCAATTCCTTTCAATTTCGAGCGCCTCTTATTAGGGAAGTTAAGTATCGATACGATAGATAAATCAACGCAATGAACGGGCTTTGACACACAACCTGCAGTAAACATGTGGGCAGTGGGCCTGCATGATCTGCATTTTCTAGAATCCAGGCTAAAATGATTCATATCATCTCGTTTAACTCTTCAAATGTTTGAACGAGAATCAACGTTAATCAACAGAATCAATTAGTCGAACCAGTCGAATGCATAAGCCAACCAACCGAACGTAGTCGAATCATCGAATCAATCGAACACAATCGAATCAATCGAATCCAGGCACTAATCGAACGCAATCGAATCAATCGAGAAAATCGCGGTAACATTCGATTGGCATTCGATTGCGTTCGGCAATCGAATTTCAATCATTCGATTGCGTTCGATTGCGTTCAATTGATTCGGCGTTCGATTCGTTTGATTGACATCGTCTGGAGATATAAGCATCCTATAGAGAAGGTCTGGAGAAGGGTTCAGCTAGATCATACTTTTTTCCTACAAACAGCCTGTATTTTTGTAACACGACCACACTAAAACGATAAATGATCCTGACCAAAAAAATTCTTGAGTATCGATCTGGTATCGATCCCTACTCGATCCTATATTGGAATCAATAAGTAATTTATCGATCCTTTATTGATCCTTCATCCATCCGTGCCGTTCCAATTATCAATATCCTATCGAGCCCAACACCGCCTGGATAAAGAAAGGCTGTGTGGCATCAATGGTGATGAGAAGCACCTTTTATCCCTGAGCTCAAACTTTCCCTGAAACGATCAAACACCCAAACCACGAAAGCCCTATGTTCTTCTAGTCGTTCTAATCTATAACTGACAACAAATTTTTGAATGAATTTGTTTATACTTTTTTGGTGGTGTGGTTCAAGGTGATTAACGCTAGTTTTTGGAAATAATAAGAGGGGGTAAATATATTCAAAGCACATGTATGAAGTACATCTTTTACCTTTGGTAGATTCGAGTGGTGTATATATACCGTGTGATTTCTTTTTTTTTTTGTTGCTTGACAGAAACTTTCAGTTCGCCATTTTCTTCGTCTGTATGTATTGGTAGATCAGCCAATCACAGCGCGTTGATTGTGAGGATTACGTCACCTTTTTAATTCCTAATTGTACGGTAAACGATAAATGTACTGATACGAGATTTTACATTGAACTGACTGTCACATGGCCGAGTGGATAGAGCGCTGACCTGGAGATTATGTTACTTTTTCAGACTCGAGTTCGAACCTAGGCCGAGTCAGAAGTTTTGAAATTATTGGCATGAACAGGCATGAAACCTCTCTGACTGTCTGAGAAAGTAGTAATTGTTGTGATGTTCACAGTTCATCAGGTGGCATCAATTGAGCATTGTGATAAAATTGAGTGTTTTGGGACAGAACAGACTTACAGAATTATGGTGCTGGTTAGTAAAGTGATTCAATGTCTGCACTGGTTTGTTTTCTTGACAACCCCCAATGCATGAGCATGAGCAGATGGGGGTTGTTATTTATCTTAAATTTAGGGATAAAAGACCAAGATAAAAAACGAAATTCAGCCCAAAGAACCCGCCCAAAGATTCCTTGATGAGTGTACCTTTCAGCCACTCAGTGATTTATCTCTGCAGCTTCTCAGATCTGAATACCAGAATTACTTTTTACGATTTGTAAAACATAATAAAATTTGAGTTTTACATAGACAAAATCGTCAAAATTCAACTTCCCAGATTTTGAATATTTTTAACATCTCAGATTTTTGCTTCTCAGCTTCTAAGATTTACATTCCTGTCAATATATATTTGATAAAAATGCCTTTAATTTTCGTGAGTTACCTCTATTAAAGGCTGAAAATACGGACAGAACTTTATGTAATGTATATATATACCATATCAGAATGTATACCAGGGGATGTCAATCGAACCAAATCGAACTTCGATTGCCAATCGAAACACAGTGTAGAGCAGATGGGCGGGAGGAAAGGCAAGAGGAAAAGCGGACAGCGGACATAAAAAAAAATCCAATGTCAATCAAACAACATTTAATCGAATGCAATCGACTTTCAATCGAATCAATCGAATTATATATACCCAGAATTTCAGATTCGATTGATATTCGATTGTGTTCTTCAGATATTCAATTGTGTTCTTCAATCGAATCGCAATCATTCGATTGCGTTCGATTAGGTTCGATTGCGTTCGATTAGGTTCGATTGCGTTCGATTAGGTTCGATTGCGTTCGATTGACATCGTCTGGATATATACAGTATATACAAGGTTCAAAAACTTTAAAATGGTATAAACCAGGCGTAATATTAATTGAGTGTAATCAAATTTTTGATTTTTAATCTAATTAATAATCGAATTTCATAGAATTTCATCATTTGTCCATACCAGGGGTATAGACAAACTTTTTCAGGGGGTTTTCATCCCATTTTTCCAAAGGGCTTTTGGTACTTTCAAAGAATTTCCAAGGGGCTTTATGAAGATTTTCAGAGGTCAATAAAACTTCACAGATTTTTTCCAACCTCTTGTTTCAGAAAATCACTGAAAATCAACACAAAAAAAAGAATGTTTCCAGGGGTTAAAACTCGATGTACAAGTGGCAGCCATCGAAAAATTGTGCTGTTCACGTCCCCCGCCCGCATCATAATTTTCACTGATTTTCCGGTGCAGAGATGCGAAAAAAATCCAGGAAAAATCTAGAAGAAACAACTTGTTCTTCAAATGTATAACTTTTTCTTTGGGGAAGGAGGGTTTCAGGCGATACAAGAACAATTTTATAAGAACAATGAGGCTCCAAATGGCCAAAAAATAAGAACAATTCAAGAACAGTTCTGAGGCTCAAAATTATTCAAAAACGGTACTTTTTTCTTTTTCCAGCATGTTTTTACCGAATATCTTTGTGACTAAGCTAATAAAGTATACTTTGAAACTATTATATCTTATATATAGGCCCTATCCATACCCTGGACTAGAAAGTTATTCTTGCTCAAAAAACATTTTTCCCACCAAAAAGTAAGAACAGAATAAGAACAATTTGAGGCTGAAAATGCAAAAAAATAAGTTCTATAGGTAATTATAACAAATAAAGAGTGTACTTTTAATGTTGATTGCATTAATATATCCGATCTGTGCCCTCTTGCCCTGTGAGTCTTAATATATTATGAATAGCCCTTGGGAGTACTATGTTATCCTCAGTAAATTTTCATCAAAACTCCTAAGAAGTGTTTCATCATTCTCACTCGTCACAATAGCTCTAATTTGATTTTATACAAAATTGTTTATAGTTTGAACCTTCTGCCTCTTTTATCTGATGAAACTTTCTTATCCCCTTTCTTGTATCCCCCCCTTTCCTTGAAATATACTGATTCCCTAGTTTTACATGTTTTCCAGTTTGGAAATTTTAATTTTAAAATTAGTTTTCAATCATATTCAAATAAAGAAATAAAGAATTTTCATATAACCTATTTTAGTTTTCAAACAGGGATGGAATTTCAGGGTATTTTTGGATACTTTAAAAAGAGGGAAGGGCGGAGTCCTATCGCGTCTGTGACACAGGGTCTATATTGCAATTTTAGAATATTTCCTCTTAAAGGGTTGTCAATTAAAATGTTGTTTTTTCGTTTTCAGAATAATACAAAATAATATGTCATCAGACTTTTTTGTTGGAGAAAAGTTTGCCTCCTTCGAAGAACTATCCAATAAAATTCAACAATTCAAAATTGAACATTTTACAGAGCTATGCAGAAAAGATTCAAGAACACTTGAATCAGCTTTCAAAACAAAGCGTCTTTCAAAAGAGAAAGACCAAATAAATACTTCCTTGATTTATTCTGAGGTGAAGTATACTTGTGTAGAAGGTGGAGAATGCAAACCTCGTGGCAAAGGTTTGAGAAAGTCAAGGTGATCAAATTTCTTGTAGTCCATAAATCATAATCACTGAAACAAAGTTGCTGTCTCCCTTTATCAAATCACAGATTCCAACAATACCACAAAAGAAATTCTAGCCTTGGGTTACTGATACATGCACTATGAGGTTACAATGTTGTCATTATGTTTGATCTATAAGACTTTCTATTTCTACTGTCTAGTGCACCAAAAGCACATTATCTGGCCCCCTGTCTGCCCCTGTTCAGAATAATTTTCATTATCAATTTAAATTTAATGTTCACATAGGACTTTAAAGAAAGGATGCCCATTTTACATCCGGTTCCGAATGGATAAAGAAGGTCAGTCATTGGTTGTAAAGGATATTGAGCGTTCACATAATCATGAAGTTAACCAAGTAAGGAAAAAATGCTATCAATTTTATTTATTTTTGAATTTATTAAAGCCATACTAGATACTTCTACTCTTTGCTCCAAAAAGGTTGGCTTATAACATTCATATTATGATATATACAATGAGATTGCTTGTGAAATTTAAAGGTGGGATCTAAATAAGGGAGTGAAACTTTTTTACTAATTTTTTTCAACATTTTTCAATTGTTATCTGTCAAATGTCCCTGACCTTATAGCATGTTTTATTATGGGTAACTGACTTTTAATGTATTTCTTTCTTTTGACTTGAATTTTAAGTTAAATAAGATACACTTATTCGGACTTTGTTTTATACTTTATGTTATGAATGTTTCGGTTGGAAAAGGATTCTGACTTTTAATGTAAGGAAAGCTTTGTGAATATCTGCATGATTCTATTTTATTTCAATTTCATTTGTAGAATCTATTCAGACATTATTCAAGCCAGAGGAAACTACCAGCTAACCTCAAAGAGAAAGCCATCGAACTCTTAAAATCAAATGCAGATAAAAAAATTGTTCGTATGAAGATGGCAAATGAAAGTGGAAAAGCAGTAACCATGCGAGATATCCACAATCTCAAACAGCAGAGCAAGAATGACGGTGAGAGTCGGAATGATTTGGAGCACGTGGTAAACATGTTGAGAAATGAGTTTGGTAAGTTTAACTTAATTTTTGTGGCTAGGGTTATACCTCCGGTTAATTCAAATTGTTTTTTGATCCATTTTTTGATCCATAATAATCAGCATAAATTTTTCGACAGAAAGTTATATTCATTACAAATGATACAATTTAGATAAAAAAGTTAAATTCCATGAAGTTTTTACTTTTTATTTTTACTTAAGTTTTGTTTCCGAAGATTTATCAAAAACTTTCAGAAATAGTTGTAAAAAAAGAAGTTTTAATTCATGCGCAAGATTTTAAATTTTGTGTATGGTTTTTACGATAAGAAAATTTTTGAGTCAGGTAGTAGAATTTCTAAAACATGTACATCTTCATAGATAAAATTCTCAGGGCGTCAGGATCTGTATTTCCAAAGATTTCTCAACAGAATTTCACTAGTAAAAAAGTACTAGTAAAAATGAAAGATTCTGTTTTATTACAATGTACAATGATTTTAAATTTTGTGTATGCTTGTAAAATAGAAACTTCTAAAAGTCTTCAAGGAAAGAGACTAATTTGTGTACTTTTGAAGGTTGCTTATAAAGACATGTACATCTTCATTGGATGAATCTGGGGATTTATATTTCTTTTTCTGAAAATTTTGATTTTCAGCGTCATTTTCAGTTCTGCGTGTTAATATTGTTTCCAATTTTAAATCATGTTTTGACAGGCATTTTTTTATCCATAATAATCAGCATTAATTTTTCGACAGAATGTCATATTCATTGCAAATGATTACATTTAGATAGAAAAGATAAGTGCCATGAAATTTTTACAAGAACTTTTGTAAAATGACAGGTGATCCTAATTTTTAAATTTAAACAAGTTCACTGACAAATTGATTACTTTTAAATTTTTATAAAGTGTTTCCAAAGATTCCTCAAAAACTTTCAGAAATAGTTGTAAAAAAGAAGTTTTAATTCATGCGCAAGATTTTAAATTTTGTGTATGGTTTTTACGATAAGAAAATTTTTGAGTCAGGTAGTAGAATTTCTAAAACATGTACATCTTCATAGATAAAATTCTCAGGGCGTCAGGATCTGTATTTCCAAAGATTTCTCAACAGAATTTCACTAGTAAAAAAGTACTAGTAAAAATGAAAGATTCTGTTTTATTACAATGCACAATGATTTTAAATTTTGTGTATGCTTGTAAGATAGAAACTTCTAATAGTCTAAAGTCGTTTTTCAAGGAAAGAGACTAATTAGTGTAATTTTGAAGGTTGCTTATAAAGACATGTACATCTTCATTGGATGAATCTGGGGATTGGTTTAGATGTATCCACATATTATCCATTTGAAAATACATGAGTTTGCATCCGTTTACCGGATGTTTTACCTGGTATATTTCAAGATCTCCTCTGACAGGAGTCAGCTAACTTTTTTTCAAATTGATTTGAGGGCAAAATCCAAATAAAGTACATATGTACGTATGTTTTATAAGAAAATGGCTCAAATCATTAGTATATTTGCAATCAAATCAACATATATCAAACTTTCTAGATGTTATTAAATTAGCTCTGATCTACAAAAGGCTAATTTTTGCCCGGAAATGGAGTTTTTTTGGATTTGCTCTTGATTGAACGAACCATTAGATTTAATTTTGATTTTTCCATGAAAGTTAATTGAATTTCAACATAGGTGTGAGAATGACTGGATCAGAAAAAATCTGAAAATTTTCAGGTCAAAACTGGGCTTAATTACACCCAGAATATCCATGTTTTTTACTGAATAACTAGTTTTTTTAAATAATATTAAGTTCTTCCTTAAGTTTTATAAAAAGTTTTCACTGATGGATCTGTCCAATGAAATTAAAGTCTCAAAATAACCTGCAGCGGAACCAAAAAAGTAAGTTGTAACTTTTGATCGAATTTGAATTACATAGCGATTTTATGCATGTTGAAAAGATTTTATGGGATATCAAATAGAATCAATTGAAAAAGAAAGATGAAAAATGAAGAAGAAAAATCAACTTCTCTATGATGGTGCTATAATTAAAATCATTTTCATAGAATTGAATTTCTAAAATTAGAACATTATCACTGTGAAAAATTTCAAAAATATCCATCCATCCATCAGTTTATTTTATTGGTTGACTCTACAATCAACCAGCCCAAAAGTTTTTGCTACATATGTTTTAATTGAATGGGTATTTTTCCAACTTTTTCTGTTTCCACTGAAGATTACCTTTTAACTATATACTATACTTTTATTCTCGTGCATCAAGAAAATATTTTCGCGCACAAAGACCTCCTATATATTTTTTTCTAGGCATACAAATAAATATGAAATTTTTTTTAATAAATGGCAATTTTTTTCGCGCACTCCATGAATAATTTCGGTATTAAATTTCATGCATTTTTGGGCCTCTGCATGAAAGTGCGCGAAAATTAGTACCTTTAAGGTATTTTGAGTCAGACTTTAGGCTGCACTAAAATGACTCTCCGAATCTTTTTTTCTAATTCGAAGGAAATGTTCTGTCCGTTAAAGATCGAATTAGAGAGAGTTGACTGTTAGTTTGGATACCCTACTGAGACTTTTAGGAATGGCAGCTGAGAAAGGGTGGGAATCGGGCGGGTGCCCCGTATAGTTAACTTTAGGTTCAAATTTATCACTTTGAGATTAATTTTCTTTGGAAAATGCTTTGATGGTTTATGATGGAAACTGTGGGGATTTTGGTAAAATTAAATCCTATTTTTATTTTCAAGGTTGCTCTCTAAATATACACCAAGACGAGTGCGACAACTTCTTGGGCCTGCTTTTCCAGGATACGTCTATGAAGAACACCTTTGCGGCCTATTCCGAAATTCTTTTCATGGACGCCACGTATAAGGTCAATGAGCTAAGAATCCCTGTAGTGATATTTCTTGTCGAAGACTCGTTAGGTCAAAGTGAGGTTGTTGGCGTTGCCTTGATGGTCAACGAAACAAAAGAAAACCTCGCATGGCTCATTGAGACCCTCGCCAAAGAAAACGAAATGTCAAAGGTCCGGGTTGTGATGGCGGACAAAGATATCAACGAGCGCAATCGAATAAGCGAGATTCTTGGTGTACCCATTCTGATTTGCCTCTTTCACGCGCTAAAAGCCTTCAGACGAGAGATGGCAACGTTATCTATCGCAGCTTCGATGAAAGATGAAGCCAAATTACTTTTTGAAAAGATGTGCTACGCGCACACTGAACTCGAGTTTATCTCACTTGAGAAACAATTCTTGGACTTACAATGTACAGATCTTGTAGATTACTACAAAAACAATTGGGGCCCGATATCAAAGGAGTGGGTCAAGTGCTTCAAAGCCGAATCGGGTGACTGTTTAAATTCGACCAACAATAGGCTGGAAAGCTTCAACGGCAAACTTAAATCAATGCTAGGTTACCGTAGCAGCCTTGAAGAATTTGTACGTGGTTTTTTTACAGTGCTGTATGCAATACGCGCTGAAAGAGACAACAAAGTCGCCAACGAATTTCTCAAGTCCAAGACTCTGGTTCCAGAAGACAAAACTGTCGCCGCGATTCGGAACCATTTGACGTCTTATGCTGCCAATTTTGTCTGCAAAGAAGCCGCGGCTGTTTCAAAGACAATGGTACGTAACAGTACCATTAACACTTGTAAATGTTGCTTCTGTCGTTCAATGCGCCTCCCATGTCGGCATATTTTTCTATCGCGTTCTTTAGAAGAAGGCCTAGAACTGTACGATCCTGCACTTAGTGAAAGTCGATGGTCAAAAGCTTATTTGCACGAGAGCCACCGGTTATTCTACCAGCCTTACGTTGCACCAACAGCAGTCAAAACGACGTCTGCCCCTCGTCAAATCAAAACCCTGAACCAATCAGAAAGATATAGAGATGCAGATACCGTGTGCAAAAAACTTTCCAGCTTGGCTTCAGAGGCTGGTGGAACCACTTTTCTAGAACGAATGCAACTCCTCAGAACTCTGGAAAACGTATGGAGAAATGGCCAAGAGGCGCGTATTCTTTGCTTGGATCAACCAACGCATTCAACAGAAACAACGTTCCTCAATGAACCGAAAACTGATCAACCAACGCATTCAACAGAAACAACGTTCCTCAATGAACCGAAAACTGATCAACCAACGCATTCAACAGAAACAACGTTCGTCAAAGAACCGAAAACTGATCAACCAACGCATTCAACAGAAACAACGTTCGTCAAAGAACCGAAAACTGATCAACCAACGCATTCAACAGAAACAACGTTCGTCAAAGAACCGAAAACTGATCAACCAACATCATCATCATCATTGCTCGACCGCAGTCGAGACAATGGATTCCACTCGCTGGCGCCAGGAGTCGCGGTTGCGCATAGCAGTGCCCAGGTCGCTAAGATCAAGGCCTGTATCCCTGCTCACCACATCCGGAAAGGTAAGTTTTCTCGATCTCTGAGCCACACGTTTAGGTTTCCAAAGCAATAGGGAGGAAATAACCTCAGATGAGGCACGGAAACAATGACCAGCAAATTGAACGCGCTTGGCTTTAAGGAGGAGAGAGATTGGTTTCAAGGAACCGTATATGGTACGTTTTGTTGGATGGTCACGCCAAGAGAGATTTTTAACCCTTCTCAGAAGTCTGGTATAGGTACCGTCTAGTTGCTTTTCAAACTTTTTGGTAAGGGACCAGGTTTCTGAACCATACATAAGAATTGGCTCAATAGTTGACTTGAAAATTTTAACTTTGAGACTAGAGTCGATAAAGGAAGATGACCAAATACTATGCAGCTTATTGCATGCACTCCAAGCTAAACCTTTGCGAATTTTAAAGTCTTTTTCAGAAGAAGAGATGTAAGAACCGAGATATTTGTAGTCTTCTACCTTTCGTAGGTTTGTACCAGATATTGTTTTAATATTGTCTGATGATGCGTTAACATTAAGAGTCAAATATTCGGTTTTGGACTCATTGAGGTATAGGCCTGTACAGTTTGCAGCAGATTCAAGAGCAATTAGAAGATTTTGTGCATCCTCTAGGGTAGAGCTGATAAGTGCTATGTCGTCAGCAAAGTCTGTATCTGTTAAATGAACGGCAGGATTACGTGGACCAAGCCTACGTTGAAGAAGAAAACCGCAGCTAGATATTTTATCAACAGAAACGCGCATAAGGTAATCGACAACTAGAATAAAGAGAAATGGTGCAAGGGTATCACCCTGGAGAATACCAGCTAAAATAGAAAAGGTTGAAGTCTCACCATCAGGTGTTTGTACTGAAGATTTTGTATTAGTGTACAGAAGTTTGATGGCATCAATGATCTTTTGAGGGATACCGTAAAGAGAGAGAATATCAAACATTAAGTCGCGATCAACCGAATCAAAGGCTTTCTTGAAATCAACAAAAATCAAAATTGCTTCAAGATTGAAAGTTTCTAGCTTCCTCTAAGATTCGTCGAAGAGCAAGAACTTGGCTTAAAGTAGAACGACCACTTCGAAAACCGTTTTGATTTTTACGAAGAATGGGTTCAACATGAAGCCGTATTCTATTTAGAAGAAGCTTATTATAGATTTTTGCTGCGATTGGGAGAAGAGAGATACCACGATAGTTTGTGGCAAGACTAAGGTCTCCCTTTTTTGGTACTGGAACGATGGTCGATTTTAACCAGTGTGTTGTACAAACTTTGTCTTCAAACGCGAGGTTGCATAGCTTTAAAAGGATATCATGAAAATTTCTGTCCTTCCAGATAATAGGTGGTATGTTATCTGGGACCGAGGGCCTTGCATGATTTTGTTGTGGAAAGGGACCTTTGTCAACTCAACTCTTCCATGGAAAAAGAAAAAAGTAGATATATCTAGAGGGGGAGAAATTTGCTCTCGTGGAAGAAAGTTATTTGTTGCTAACACCGGTTTTTTTACCTAAAAGATTTTTGAAATGCTGTAACCAATTATCTAAGCGTTTTTTATCCGAGCCACCTTTCAGCTGGATGGACGGTTTTGAGTTCTTGCCACTTAGTTGTTGTACTACTTTCCAAGCATCGCGATGAGAATTTTTGGAAAATTGCTCAGACATGTCCTTCAGCTGAGTATCAATAAAAGAAACTTGAGCCTCTAGGTAGGCCTCGTCAAGTTTAATCTTGGCAGAGTTAAGTTGCTCCTTGCGTCTCCGCGTTGGTGCTGCATTATACAAAGAGGAAGCTTTTGTTAGATTTTCTCTTGCTTTCTTGACTAAGGGACATTCTTTTGGGTCTGATTTAGCTCGTTTTTGTTTTCTTGGAAGTTGCTTTAGGGCAACTTTTTCTGTGGAATCTTTAAGACAAGAATACGCTAGCTCAACATTATCTTTGGTCAATTCTTCGTTGAAAAGAGTAGAGAAACGGTTAAAGACCTCAATTCCAAACATGCTACAGACTTCAGGATTTGTAGAGGCTCTTTTCCAATCTATTTGTTTTAAAGGATTAGGTTTTGAAGGTTTAGAAGAGCGAAGACTAAGTTTGACCTTAGAAGATACGATGCGATGATCAGTACTCACAGTAGCAAAGGAAGAATATGCTCTTGAGTCCTGTATGCTATTACGCCATTTTTTCCGGAAAATGATATAGTCGATCTGTGCTTTATCGCCGTTTGGATATTTGAAGGTCCAGAGATGATTAGCGCATTTCATGAAGGAGTTATTTGAGGAAAAAAGGTCAAATTCTTGTAGAAGATCTAAAAGGTGTTCACCGTTACGATTTGTAGCCTTGTCAAATGAAAAAGGAACATCAGGGTAGGCAAGTTTGGCATTAAAATCACCGGCTATGGAGAGAAAATTATGCCTTGGAATATGGCTAAGCAAGTTTTTAAGTGACGAATAAAACTCCTCGACATCTTCCTCGGGAGCACTGTTGTGGGGGCTATAGGCACACACTACTGTTAAAACTGGGTTGCTGGAAAATTCAGCAATCACGATTCTAGGTGTAATTTTTTCAATTCTTATTAAGTTGCTGGCTGCTCTAGATGAAAGAAGAAAGCCAATCCCTCCAACAGAAGCGTTAACCGTGTTTTTTGTTGCAGATGAGGTAATAAGTTGGGGATCAACCAACGCATTCAACAGAAACAACGTTCCTCAATGAACCGAAAACTGACCAACCAACGCATTCAACAGAAACAACGTTCGTCAAAGAACCGAAAACTGATCAACCAACGCATTCAACAGAAACAACGTTCGTCAAAGAACCGAAAACTGATCAACCAACGCATTCAACAGAAACAACGTTCCTCAATGAACCGAAAACTGATCAACCAACGCATTCAACAGAAACAACGTTCCTTAATGAACCGAAAACTGATCAACCAACGCATTCAACAGAAACAACGTTCCTCAATGAACCGAAAACTGATCAACCAACGCATTCAACAGAAACAACGTTCGTCAAAGAACCAAAAACTGACCAACCAACGCATTCAACAGAAACAACGTTCGTCAAAGAACCAAAAACTGATCAACCAACGCATTCAACAGAAACAACGTTCCTCAATGAACCGAAAATTGATACAAACACTGCTTCACCGATAGATGTCAGTAAGCTGAAACTGCCTTCAGGAAACAAGCCGAAAGGAAGACCCAAAGGATCATCATTGACAGTTATAGGAAGACCAAGAAAAAGGAAATTGAATGGTATTAACTATTACTACTTTCAGAAGCGCCTCTATATTCTTTAGTTTATGGAAGATTCTTTTGAAGTTGGCCTTAAATTTTTTTTCAAGATATTTTCGAAGATTTTTAAAGTTTTTCAAAGTTACACTCAAATATCTACGCACACTTGTTAGCCACGATGGCTAAAGAATCATTTTTTACTATTGAAGCTCTGTGCATTTCATTTGTTGTTGAAATTTGCATTGCAATTTCACCCTAACTGCCGACTAACTTACGAGTTCCTTCTCTATACAGAATTTCATCAAGGACTTTCTACTAATTACATAACATCACCCTTTTTTAGGAAGGAAAAACGATAACATCAAACAGAACTCCCAGAAGGTGCCAAAGTTTCAGTCGGAGGTATTAAATCGTAATTTATTGACCTGTTCATCACCCGCCATTCTAATGGTATCTTTTCCACAGATTTTTTTTTATTGCTCCAAATTACCCAAAGTACATTTTCTAAAATCAAGTTAATTGCGAATTCATCATTTTCTTCATAATTTTCCATCTTCTTCAAAATAGTTGTGCTTGGGATTATCGTTTCAACAGTAATTAGTTTTAAAATTAAAGACGAGACACTGGAAACAAAAATAACTTAAGTGTCTTTTACTATCTTTTTACAGAACTCAAACGTTGGTAATATCATTGTTAATAGCCCTGATAAATTGATAAATCAGCTCTTGTAAGTCCATTTTAATTTTAATTTTATCAGGTCGTCTAGTATCATTTTCAAAGATTGTTCCCTCGAAGCTAACTAGTGAGAAGTCGTTTGTGATGAGGTTTTTGGGGCCGCTAGTTTATTCAATGTTTATCAAATTTCACAAATTTCTTATTTCCAAAAACGTGTTTTGCTACTAAGAGGTTCACAGGTCGAAAATGCAACCTGTGACGACGAATCGCATTTCTATTGATTCAATGGTTACTCAGCGAGAACTAAAGTAACCACGACAATCATTCAAAATCTTTACTGATACAAAGGTTGATAATTTCAACGTGCGTTGTTGAAAAACAATAAAAAAATGTCACCAATGTTTTAATACACCTTTTAAGTATTTTAAAGTTTACTTTATCCATCGTTTCAGTTCATTGGGTGACCCAAACCAACGTGCAGTGATTGAAGTTCCAGGTGACGGACACTGCCTTTTGTATACATGGGAAATATGCTTACGATTCAATGAAAATGTTGAAAAAAAGCTCAGCTATATTGATCTAAAAGATTTGGTTATGGAGCAATTCAAATTGAATAAAAAAACATACAAGGATTTTTTGTGTGACGGCGAAGTGAATGTTGATCTGGAAGAAGAGATCAGCAAGTATCTAGCAGAGAAAAGCTACGGTCGTCAAGCGGCGGGTGAGATGCTCTTTGATGCCTTGACAAAAGCCACTGGTGTCAAGGTTTTTTTGTGGAAAAGAGAAGATGACGGTTCGTTTTCCAACATTGGATACAGGCTGCCAGAAAACAAAACGACCAATTGCATCATACATGTACACAAAGATGGAGAACATTACGAGCCCATTATCAGCAACAAGTTTAAAGGTTTTTTAGATAACTCCAAGAGTTTTTTTGTTTTTATTTTATTTGTTTGCTTGCTCGCAGGGTGTCAGGGAGTTGGGGAGAGAAGACTTTTTGAAACAAAACAATTTCTTTTTCCAAAGTTTGATTCTTTCTGAAAATTTTACCACTTTTATCTCTTTTTAACGGTGCCCTAGAAAGATCAACGAGTATTTTTTTGGTAAAAATCTTTGATTTCTTGTATGCTTTTATTTAGACAGTGCAAAGACTTTATCGTCATCTCATGGCTTATCATTACAAGAGAGTCGACGTATGTCAGAAAAGAGTAAGCTAATTTGAATTTTTCGTTCTGGTACAAGACAATTTGTTTGTACAGGGAAGGAACATTGGTAGTGAAATTCAGCCCAAAGATACCTTTCCATAGAGTCAACAGCAGAACTTGCAAGCTTTACTGGATACGTGCAATCTTGACTTTAGAAAGTTAGTTCTTAATCAAAACCATTGAATGAGTCTATGAGCCCGTTTACACGAATTTCAGTTCGCCCGTACTGAGATTTTTTTCAGATCGGTCTACGGTCTACAGTCTCATGCTGTTTACATGTCAGACCGGCCTGAGATTTCAGAGCGCCTCGATTTTTTAAACGTTTTTTTAAACGATTCATGTAAACGGGCTCTATAAGCAGAGTTTCATTTTTTTTGTCTGTTTATCTGTTTATATTTCATCTATTTAGAACCCGTTGAAGTGTGCAATCCTTCAAATCAGACTAGACAAAGTCAACAGATTGATATGGTATTTTTATTTTAATGACTTATAGCATCATCTATAATGGTTAACTGAAATTGAATATTTAAAGTAAAAAAATTATTCCTTAAATCCGAAAGTTGCAGTTATGATCAACAGGTCCAAATATCGAAAATGTTGCTAGCAACATTCTTTAATAGAATGTCAAGTTGTGTTTTTCATTCACCAGACCAATTCATAAACCTCTTTGTATTTCATTTAGAATCCTGAATTAGATCTTTTCAATTCCACGATGGACAGTATAGATGACAATTCACTGCTGCAACATGCTGAAAGTAAGTAGACAATTAGTATAGGCCATTATATTATTATTATTAGTATGTCGACGGAAAGGTACCAATTGTTTCGCCAAGCTCCGTAAGGATTTAGGTACCGTTTACCATTTCGCGAATCAAATAATATCTCGGAACCATTCGTGAAAAAGAATAAGTACCGTTTATATTAGCCTGTACCACCTGCCAACTAGCCAGTACCTTCCCAAAAACCAAATTTTTTATTTGTTTAGTGGTTGTCGTCTATCAGGCTACCTGCCAACGGGCGTTTTTATATTTGAAAAAGACTAGCAGTGTGGTGATATATTTCGGCTAGAGAGATTCTGTGTCTCACTTTTCTGGGACAAAATTATGAATAACACAAGCGGCGTAGTGTTCTTTTGAAAGATGAAGGATACCATTGCATTGACACGTTAAACTAACGTCACTTGAGCTCTAGTTCGAAAGCTAAAAAATCAACGCTCCACCCAAAGAGTACCTATAATTTTAAAGTATCTTTGCTTCACCGAAAGAAATTAAAAGATTTGTGAAAAAATGTGTGGGACACGGAATGTTTTCTAACCGTCACAAACCAAATTCGCGTTATCTTTTCAGTCAGGAAATAAGGCTACGTACAGGCTAGGCTGCTGACATCCACTAACAGATTCGTGCTCCTTATAGAGGATGCTTAATAAGCGATATTTCCTTTGTCCAAAGATTTGCCGCCTTTAGCCTATATACGGCTAAAGATATTTTTAGCTGGCGAGTGTCTACAAATATAACATTATATAATCTTTAAATTTTCTGTGAGGCACCAAATCATAGATTGGAAAATATATTTGGATTTCGAAAAAAAAGTAGGTCGAAGGAAGTTTGCTTATTTTTCTTCCTTTTCTTCTTTTTCTTAAACTTACAGACCAGATATCTTATAAAAGCAAAAGTCAAAAATAAATTTACAGACTGTAGAAAATGCGCACATCAGATTGTTTTTTATCTTTGTTTTGTCTTTCTAGTCTGGGATTCGAATTTCAAATGTAAACATTCTCTAGCGGTTGTTAGATCATTAAGCAGACCTATACTACCTAGAGTTTTGTAGAGGTCTGCGATTCAGACTACGTACAGGCTTAGTTTGCATTTCCCGTATTATACTTATCGGAACCATCTGCAAAAATTATTAGGTACCGTTTGCAATATCTCGTACCAAGTAGCATATCGGAACCATCTGCAAAAATTATTAGGTACCGTTTGCAATTCCCCGTACTATATAACTTATCGGAACCATTTGCAGTTGGGGTGTATTAAATCTAACAAAAATATTTGTGCATGCGTATGAATAATAAACCTTCACCACAAGTGACTTTTCTACGCTAATATAGTGTTTTTTGGGTTTCGCTTTCATTATTTGGGAGCGGTAAGTTTTAAATCTCGTCGTTTTACTTTAATTTTCTTACATTTCGTTTTTACCTTTTTTCGTTTTTTAACTTTTTTGTTTACACATCATACACCGCGGCGAGCAAGAAACAAACCGCTCCCCCCTCCTCTACCAAAAAATGGAATGTAACCGAATTGAATAAACCGAAAAAGTCCCTGTCTGGCTGTATGCACATCTTTAAGTAAAAATGAAGTACAATGCCACTGCGCTCTCAAATACCAAATAAACGAACAAAAAATAGATAATCGACCATTTGGAGAGGGCAATTTTAACAAAATTTTTGATTTATTTTGTAAACTTTTTGATTATGTGATTAAAAAATAGACCAATCCAAAGAGAAGACTCAGAATCTGAAATGTTCACTTTGTTCTAAATTAGTAGAAATATAAACTAAAAGAAGGAAGTACTTATTATTTCCCATGTATGCTTCTTATAAAAGTTTCGAGATAATTTTTTTCCGTGTTTATCACTATTTTACATATTTCAACCTACTTGCAGCATCATTACTTTCACGACTTTATATTACCTTGAAAATTCTTTAAAAAATATAAACGAAGGTTATTTATTCTGGGACTCGCATTGATTTTTCAGAGGTTTTTAAGTAAAAAATCGAAGCGAGCGCTCACGGCGCGTGTCAAAATGAAAGAAAAATTAGAAAATTATTAATAAGAAAATTTAGCTTTAAAAATCGAGGTTTTTACAAACGACCACTGGTTACTCGTAGCCTCCCACTCAATAAATAAAGAATTGGAAAGCAGAGATCAAGGAGATAACGAGTAACAACCGAGCTTACGAGGTCGTTGCGTTGACCAAGGTTCTGACCGTTTGGTTTCCAAAAAGTGAAAGGAAAATTTTTCCCTGTGCAAAGCGATCCAGATTCCACCTCGATTCGCACGTTGTTAGAAAAATATGAGACACTCTAAAAACCCCTAAAGAGAGACAGGGTCGTATGTCCTTAAACACCCTACACACTACACATACTCTTAGGTGCCAAATAAACGCTTGTTAATTTTTCGAAAATTTTCCAACCCCGCTGGCCCTTATAAGGACCCCCCTGTTTATTAATTTTTAAGAATATTTTCAGCTGTCAAAGAGAAGGCCTCTTATTTTACTCTTAATATCCTGATTTTAGCCTTTATTTACCTTATTTTTGGGGTTTCAGAAGTACAATTTCCAACCCCCCCGGCAATTAGGTTGTTTATTAAAATTTCGAAAATTTTCCAACCCCCCCATTTATTCGAACCCCCCCCCCCGTTTATTTGGCACCTAAGAGTACCACGGCGGGAATCGGCGGCAACACAAACGCCCCTTTCTGCCCCGTCCCGCCTACTCAGCGCTCTCATTTACATTTCAGTTAACAGCAAAACAAACATTTAAAACCGAAGAACCACTGTTAAGATGCGTACCCCTCGCGGTGTGATTCGATCAGCTTTAGATCCTAGGTCTGTGTATCGACTTCCGTTAATTTTTTCGCCGTAAACTTCTAGGTCTAACATTCTAAAACGGCATTTTTCACAGTCTTATCTACCAGACCGAGAAAATTTCCGTGGTTTCAAGCTAAATCATATCCAAAAATCATCGTTTCAGAGATATGATTTATATAGCAAATTTTCGCTCGGGTTAAAGGTACGTGCACACAATATACCAAAACTGCTAGGCTCGTAAATTCGCAAGCTCGGTCGTTACTTGACCTCGGGGCAATATTTCTCAGTATAGCCCTCACTAACCGGTCATTATTGTATTAAAAGAACACTCCTGCACTAGTGTTTTCGATACCGTTGCCGAAAAGAAATGCCTCTTGTAAAGATCACAAGATTGTAAAATAAATGGAAATCAAAAAATATTCATACCTCGGGAAAGCGAAATTTTCTGAATTTTTGATCGATGGTTATAACATGTCTAGGTTTGAATTTAATTTTCTTTAGTAGCACGAACTGCCAACTACAAGTTAGTCTGAATCGCAGACCTCTACAAAATCCCTGGTAGTATAGGAGCACGAATCCGTTAGTGGATGCCAGCAGCCTAACTACAAGTATACCGTAGTGCGGAGTTTTCCGAAACTGCCAACTATGAGTATTCTTGCTGTACAAAATTTTCAGAGGAAATTTTTGAAAGCTTATTGTCACCTTTTTGCTCTTAGATGAGTCTTCAAAATCTCTTTTGCTTTTGTTCCTCGAAACATCAAATTTCGATTTCGAAAATCGTAAAATTTAATGACTTTGAAAAATCCTTGGGCAGTCAATGCGTTGGCAGGATAGTTTATGTCAGGCATGAGAATAAAAACTCGCCAGCGAACGTGTTTTGGCTGGTCTCCACTTATGCGTGCGAAAATGAGCGAAAACTTTTTGTCAACCATTTTTGCCTACATAAAAGATAACGGCATTGTGCAAAGGTGCTTTGTTACCTTTTTTTACCGTCTATAGGGAAATTCACGCTACAATATTTATTCTTACTATACTAAACGAGTTTATAAAAAAATTATGTAACGCTAGCCCAACATTAAGAGACCGTTTCGAGGGAGAAGTCGTTACAGTGTAAATCTTTCGCAAATTTAAAAACCCACTTTCCCGTGGAAATAATTGACGTTTTCGTCAATCGCTCACGGCGATTCCCAGTAAAATAAAACAGAGCAATAAGAAGCCAAAGGCAGCACTGAGAATGAGGAAAACACTTGAAAACAAGTCCAATTGACACTTAAACTAAAAATAAAATTTCTCCTAATATAAACAAAAATAATATGATGGCTATAGTGAACTGTGGGCCAAGCCCTGCCAAAAAAGGACTAAAGTAGCAAAAAGTACTGGGAGCACATGAAAGGAAGAGACCTATATGTGTTTTTTTTTCATATTTTAAAAATACACAAGGGTACAAGGTACCTGTTGACCACAAAAATTCTAAAATTCGCGAATTGACCGTTGACAAAATTAGGGGTAAAGGGACCGAATGACGTCACAGATATGGGAAACACTTCAAAATGCAATATCTCGAGTTTGAGAAGGAGTTGGGAGGTCATTGACCCCTCATTGGATCGAGAATTATACGGGGAATAAGTTGGGAGGGGTTATGAGGCTTGGGTGTGACTTGGCTGAATTTTTAGGCGTTTTTACTTGATGACGTCATCAAAACAGGAAAAATGCGATATCTCGAGATTGGAAAGGAGTTAGGAGATGGCTGACCCCTCATCCGATCGGAAATTCTATAGGGAATAAGATGGGAGGGGTAACAGTGGATATATAGAAACTTTGAAAAATAATATATTCAAATTGAGGCATTTTGGGTTCGATGACGTCATCAAAACCTGAAAATTCAATATCTCGAGTTTAGTTTAGTTTAGTTTAGTTTAGGGCCCAAATCACGTCACAAAACATTAAATATGCGATTTCTCGAACTTTAATCAGTTATAAGTGATAATATTTCGTTCTTAGAATTAAAGCTTATTACCCTTCCCCACCATCCCATCAACACTCTACTCAGCGGGTGCAAAAATGTGTGTAACGCAAGATGGTTCGGTAGTTGAGCTGTTATTCTCAAATTTTGCCAGGGGGTTGATTCCAGCATGAAAGAGGGATTTCGTGCAGTTTTAAGACAAAAAATCTTATTGTCCTTCGAAGAAGTAGTTGATGATACGTCGTGGTTTTAATTCATCTATGATTGAGCGCAAAAATTAACACTACCTTCCGATAAAACCCCCGTCCAAAAAAGGATTTGACATTCGAAAGTGGCTTTTTTGGTCTTTTAAAGCGCGTCCCCCCTTAAATCGTAAATACAGAATTATTTTCTTTCCCATTCTTATGCATTGACGCTCTCAATTTGACGTTTTACTGCTAAATAAGTTCCCGTTTTCGATTAAATTAAAATCGCCTTCAAACTTCCGGCAGAAACTCTCATGATTGACAGTTTACTGTTTACTAAGCTAATTTTATGGTGAAGATTTCAAGTCATATTCTCACATTCAATTTGAAGCATAGAAAGGTATTTATTTACGAGAAATCTTCCAACTACTCGATATACTCCCGTGGTTGATAAAAACTAATTCGAATTCCCCTTAAAAATAAAGTTAGAGAGCATCAGCAATTAACTTGATCAGTGCTATTAACTTGTTTTTTTAGTCTGCAATTATTTACTATTGTTGCCATTTGTTCCTCATTTTCTCTTTCATTTTTGATCAAATTTCGCGATTTTGTGTTTTTGAAAGATTTAAACAGTACTTTATTACGCAAAAAACTCGCGAAATTAAGTACACGCGAAATTAAGTACACGCAAAATTAAGTATTCGCTAAAATTTTGTACCCGCGAAAATATATAAACTTAAAGGTAAGCACTTAAAAGATCAGCTAGAACGAGAACCAGTTATCAACAACAACCATGAGGAAATCAAGACCATCATCCATAATGTTCAATTTCAATACCCTTTAGGCGCTTTCACTATAAAAGAGCTTATAAAAACCGGATCGAGAATAACTCTTGGCAAGGCTTCCGGTCCAGACAGTGTCCCGAAGTCATTAAACTTTGCAACATTGAACAACCTCTCTTAGACTTCGCAAATGATTTGCTATTCTAAATTGTTACAAGCCTGATCAGTGGTCTATCAGCAATATTATTCCGGTACCTAAGAAAGTGACCCAAAAGCAAAGGTGGGAACTAATATCAGAGGCCGAGTTTTCAAAGAAAATATCAACCTCTGACGAGCAAGTGTAGAAATTTTATCGCGCATGTGTCAATCAACGGATTAGAATAGGTGGATTAACTTCTCTCGTTGCTCCCAAGAGAGATCCATTGTCTTCTCATTGTTACAAGAAAAATCTGTAAATGACTCTGCGCACTCCTCGTTTAGTTTTTTCATTGTTTTTATAAGAACAATTTTCCAATTTATACAGTTTCGAAAACGAATTTGTCCTATGATTCGATCAATTTTGATGATTTTGCAAATATTTTAAATCCTGCACTTAAGTTTTAGCATCAACAAACGCTAGACCAGTTTTAATGTAAATTTTTAATCTTTTGTCAATGGCAATCTTCAGATAAGTGAAAATTAACGTATGGTCTATAACTAAGAAACTCGATGGGTCACGAATGGGTTGCATACTGGTGAAAGAAGACGTATTTAGAAGAGGAAAATAAATTTCAAATTATTTGGCTAATTTCTGCATTGGATAGAAAGGGCTAAAAAAGTGCATTTTCTTATTTAAAATGTACCACGTGATACGTAATGACCAATGAAAATGTTGAAAGTAATGATTTTTTACAACTTTTTTACAACTTATCAAGAGTTTTAATTGCTAGCAAACTCGTAAAAAAGTTTGATAACCTAACGAGGAGTGTTTTCTATGAGTTCTTAATCCACCTATTCTAATCCGTTGTGTCAATCTAGTCACTATATATAGAAAGAATCAAAGACGAAGAGCAAATATTATAGTATTAATTTCTAGCAGACTGTGTCAGTATACATGTTTGCTATTGACGAATTCCCCAGAAACCTCCGAGTGTCCCAATTGAATTGAATTTCTTTCAAAAGAAATCTTCTACATGATTCCCAAGTGTATAACAGTAATTACTAAACTATTAATTATGGTAATGATACTTCAATGGAATCGAAATAATAGACAGATCTTTATGTTATAATTCTCTATCGATGACACTTTTTTAAAAGAGTTGATGACTTTTTTACCGCATCATGGATTTTGCAGTGGGAGGCCTGAAATCCCAGCCCTCGTTTTTGGGGCTTGTCGGGTCGAACTGTAATTCTTTCAGTGTTGACGGGTAAAGACAGTTGAACCCGACTAGGGATGCGGCACATCAAAGGCTGACTGTCATTCCTCTCTGATGGGAGATTGGCCCACTCCCTTTAGAGCTTTAGCGGGGGCAGCTGCCAATCCGCCATCCGTATATCAGATAAATTCAAACTGGGAACCCCTGGTTTTAGGCACTGAGACCATTCGGCCATCGCTCCTTATTATAAAAGAAGCACTCTTTCAGGGCTATCCAGCGAAAGTGTCAGAAATGCCTAAAAATTCGAAGGAAAAACGCTGACGTCAGCAGAAAAAGGGCTAAAACGGCCATTTTGACGACTTTGGCGGGCCCTAGCTCCGCGACGTATGTTCAAAACCAAACATTTGAACCCATTTTCTTGCTCAGTACTTCGAGCTCTATCAGATTAGCGCAAAAGTTTGTTCATTTGAGCACTTTGAAAAATCGACTAGTAAAGGGGGACCCTTGATTGAGCAAAAGACCCCGTTTTAGGTCAAATTTTAGGGTTTTATCACCTATTCAGCCTGAAAACCATCCCAAACTGTAATCTATAGGTACATAGGAAGCTAAAAAACCATGGTTCACAAAGGTGGGTTTTTGGCCATTTTTTCCTGGACTAAACCCCGTGTCATAGAACCAGTGCAGCTCCTACCCACTGGTAAAAATTGACAAAATTTAAAAGAACCCCTTTCTTTTAAATTTTGTCAATTTTTACCAGTGGGTAGGAGCTGCACTGGTTCTATGTGTTTATTAAATAATTTCTAACCAATCTCACTTTAATAAAGTGAATTATTTCGCTTCTTCATTATTTAATGAGTACAAACATGTCAATTTAGGGATGTATAAACGGGTCAAAATCAGTTCGAATACGAAAGAAATCCAATTGTTATCAATATCTAAGTGATCCTTCATTATATACTTCCTTATAGCTATTTGTTACAAATAAACGCCCCTCCTAGAGGGGAGGCATTTATTGAAGGGTGGCGTTTACTTGAAGGGGCGTTTATTGAAATTTTTTTCTCGAAGGAGGACGTTTAAGAGAAGGGGGCGTTTATTCGAAGTAATACGGTAGGTATGCTACTTTTTTTATGTCGTGTAACGTAACGTAGTGTCAAAAGTGAATTTTTGTGTTTTGAAACTAATCGAACTTGAAAAATCAACGTAAAAACATTAAACAAAATCGAATGGTCATTAAAAAGCTCAAAACATTCTTTTGATAACTCTTTGGATAACTTACTGTGTATATTATCAGTAAAAAGAAAAACATTTTTCTGAGCATAAATTTATACAAAGTATAACCTCTCGCTTACTAGACCCCTTATGCTGAACGCGGTCTTGTATTTTTTAATTAAAATATGAAAAACGGGATATATCGCTTCTCTTTTAGCCAATCAGATTGCTCATATTTTTCATGTTGTCGATAATTGGCACTATTAGTTAGCATCAAAACGCCGATAATCTTTTCATCGAGCAAAGGAGAGTTCACAATTTTATTTTTTATGTTTTTGTCGGACCTTTTTAGATGGGGTCCGACTTTTCCAGATTTGGGGTCCGACTTTTAGGTCTAATTTGAGGTCCTGGTCCGGTTTTTAAAGTTTTAATGAAATAGTATAATGAATAGTAACCTTTTTGAGACTTTGAAATTTTTCATTTTGAAAGCTTAAATTCGATTTCTAGCTTAAAGTTTCAATCATACCCAGCATCAAAAGTCGCAAACTTTTTCCATTTGCGGAAAACACTTAGGCGAAAACGGGTTCGGGGACTGGGTTAAAAAATCACAAAATTCCAGGAAATTGCTCTGACAGGGTCAGAATCTTCCCTGCCATATTTCCACCCAGGACTTTTTTAATCTGAACCTCGCCACTTATTAATTTTTGAGATATTTTCAACGTTGCCCTGTTTATTCCCCCGTCTATATAGACTATATGCATCATAATCCCGGTCCGGAAAATACGTTTCCCTAGCCTAGGGAATCAATAATTCTTTTCTGTGCATCAGATACCCGATAGTAACAAGCTCTTTTTTGATGATATTACAAAATTACTTAACTGATAGATATAAGGAAATTACGAGAGAGAACATTATTTTAACGGAAGAATTTTGTGGAACGAAAATTAGTTCCCGCGAAAATTGGTTCACTGCTTTAGATTTGACTAGATTTTAACAGATGTTAGCGATAACCAAATGTTATATATAACCAAATCTACCAAATGTTATCAAATGTAACCAAATGTCATCAAATATAACCAAATGTTATCAAATATGATCAAATGTTATCAAATATGATCAAATGTTATCAAATATGATCAAATATGATCAAATATGATCAAATGTTATCAAATATGATCAAATGTTATCAAGTATGATCAAATCTTACCAAATGTTATCAAATATCTTATTTGTAAATTTTTGCTTGCAAAGTTGAACCTCTAATTATAGCGGACACCATCGGGGAAACGGGCTAGTGTCCGCCTTTTATAAACTTTCCAACTATGAGCTCTAATTTTGATATTAGACAATGTCAAGATGTCAAAAATATAAAAATTCGGTCCGAAGGACTTTTCTAGAGACACTGAAGGACATATCAGAAGAAGAGAAAGGTTATTGACACGCAAAAATTTAGTTTTCAAGGAATCATAATAAGAGTCTTGAGCTTACAATTTAATGACACAGACAATGGCACGGACATTCAATGAACCGGAGGCGTATAAAGAGATGGAAAACAGCTTTATAGAAAACAATGTAAATACGGCTCGTCATAGGCCCTTTGCCCTTACGGGAGTTTGTTTCGGTAAATGGATTTCTTTTTGTTATTGCTTCGAAAAATCTGCATAATTAGTGTGATGGGACGAAATTCTTTTGTTTTGAGTTTAATCATGCGTAAACTCTAGGGGCTTATACTTTGGAAGCACCTTGCTCAGACGAAATTTTACCTATATTTTCTTGCTCAGAATTTCCTAGTGATTCTAATGATATAACCGACCACGTCATTAGATAAAAGCCTGAATGCAAGGAAGTAAATAATTTAATTTGGTAATAACGCAGTTCTACCAAATTTTGTCGAAAAAATTTTATATCATTGTAAGGAGAATTTAAGAAATCATCGGGAAACTAAGTTTAAAACATATGCGAGGATGCATCACTTGGAGTCAAAAATTGTTAATTTTGATTAAATTTTAGAGCACCAGACGGACATGTTGGCAGATTAAAAGTGGTAAAAATGATTAACGCTAACGTCGTCAAACAAAGGAAATTGTGCAGATTTTTTGGACCTTTTTTTTTGCAGCATGAGCATGATCAATGTCTTTAGGGGGTATATATTCACGGAGTAACTCAAATTTTTTCCACCCAGGACATTTTAATTCCGACCTCCCCCCCCCCGCTTATTAAGTTTTGGATTTTTTTCCACCCCCCCCCCCCCCCGTCTATCAGGTACCCGAGAGTAGATAACTTTCTCGGTACGCCAAGAATATCCACGATACCTTGTTTTAAATGTGTCGCATCCTTTAATAACGCCATTGGTCAATTTTGGCTTTACGCCAATTAGGGCCACAAATAATGCCAATTTGTCTTAAAAACCGCCTAACCCAACAAAAACTTTCACAGTGGAGAAATGCGAGCGTTTTAGGCAATTTTAAATTTTGACGTCCCTTCCGAAATATTACAGGCAAATTAACAAAAATATTGACAAAACACAATAAACAAGCTAGATGCTGAATGGACCTACCTGATGATGAAAGTTGGGAGGAGAAAAAAATCAGTCAAAAAATATAGCGTTTAGCGGAAATGCAAAACACAATAAATTCATCATTGATTGTTGATGGGGGAGAGGGAAGGGCTGTAGGGGAAAAATAAATAGAAATTTCTGGTCGCAAAAATCAGTTTTATTGACAATTGAATCATGCTTGATGGTGAGCATTGTTATCAATAATATTTTTATGTGAAAAACATAGATTTACAAGGAAAAAATCTAATGAAAATCTGCAAAAACGGTGATTTCCGGCATTTTCAACCGAAAAAAAAAAATTCTCAAAAATCGAGCTCAGCCATGTTTTGAGCATTGCGAATACGCATCTTTCTGCAAACAATCAGAAAAAACTTTTGATGAAAGAAAATGTAAAAAAAAAACGGTTTTCCGGCATATTTCCAGCACTTTCGGCCGGAAAAAATTGTTTTTCTAAAATTGGGCTCCGTCACATTTTAGGTATTGTCATATTGCATCAGTGTGCAAAATTTCATGGAAAAATATAAAGTACAGCTCTAGAAATTCAAGAAATGACGTTTTTCCGGCAAAAATCGGCAGTTCCGGCGATTTTTGAAATTCCCGGCTTCAAAAATCAGTTTTATTGACAATTGAACCATGCTTGATCGTGGACATTGCTATTAACAATGTTTTTGTGTGAAAAAACAACCAATTATAAGGAAAAAGTCCGATGAAAATCTGCAAAAACGGCGAATTCCGGCATATTTCCGGCATTTTCGACCGGAAAAGAATTTTTCTCAAAAATCGGACTCTGCCATGTTTTGGGCATTGCTAATACGCATCTTTGTGCAAAAAGTCTGAAAAAACTAATGAGCCCATCTCGAGAAAAGCTGGTAACAGCCGGACGGACGAACGAACGAACGGACGGACAATTTATAGGAATTTGTAGGTCCAAAAATGGAAATACAGGCTAGGAGGCCAGAAAAAGGGCCGTCACAATACTTAAACTTTTCCAAAAATTAAAAAATCAGGACAACAGGTACGTATCGTATCAAAAGACTTCTTTCAGAAATTATCAAGAAACCGGTTGTTACATCCATATAATCAACAAATCAGTATCCAAATTAAAGTGCTCTGGCCATAGTGAATAGAAAATCGGTTTTGAAAATTGACATAAAACCTTTTGTGTTCGCTTTTCTAACATAAAGTCTGTTCCAAAAAAATTGACAGTCCGCACATTTTCATTCATTGCTCTCGAAAGAGGCAAGATATAATTGGCTTTAAACTTTAATAAAAAAATCGAAAATGAAGAAGAAAAATGAAGAAGAAAGAAACTAAAACTTTTTCCGCTGGACCAAAAATCTCGATTTTCCACTTTTCTGAGACTTCGAACTTCGCTGATTTCAAATATGTATTCAGAATTTTCATAGCCGTCTAATATTAAAAGTTAAAAGTATGCTAAAATGGCTAAAAATATGGAGGGCTGGAACTTTTGATCCAAGTAAGATATGAAAAATCTGAATACATATTTGAAATCAGCGAGGTTTGAAGTTTTAGAAAAACGTAAATTTAAGGTTTTTATTCCTGCAAATGATATCTGCATTTTTTTCTTCTTCATTTTTCATCTTCATTTTCAAGATTTTGAAGCCTTAAATATAGTCTGCTCAGAATTATCTTTCCAACGAGGTATTACTTTTCATTATATCTTTTATCCTTCAAGAGCAATTTAACACCCCTGTGTCACAGACCCGGTGGACCCCCACCCCGGTCGAAAAATAGGCCAAAATATCGTCCCCGGTTGAAAAAATACCTTACAATTTCAACCCCACTGGGAAATTGCTTTATGATTTTATCCCCATTGAAAATTGAATGGAAAAGTTGTGCTCTAAAACCATCCCCATTGGAATTTTTGAGCTTGAAACAATAGATTTTCTATCCCCATTGATATTTCGATAAAAATTTCCATCCCCAACGAGGGAAAAATTTGCACCGGGGCACTGGGACAGGGGTGTAATTTATCGAAATGTGCGGACTGCCAATTTTTTTGGAATAGACTTTAGTTAAGATCAGGTACGTTTGAAAAATCTTTTTAATTGATTCTATCATTCTTAATCTGATCATTAAGAAACTAGTGAAGCAAGGACCCTAAAAAGACGTCACAAAGACGTTAATTATGTCCACTTTCGCCAAAAAGAAGTAGGCCACATTTCTAAACGGTCGTAACCGATAAAATCTAAAAAAACCTGTACCTCTGGTTCTCAATGTGGCCTACTTCTTTTTGACAAAAGTTTATATAGTTTTTACAAAAAGTGTTTAATCTCGATAGGGAAAACAGTTATTTCCTTCTAATTGTTCTTTTTTGGAACATTTTTCATATTTCATGGGTAAAAGGTTATGAGCGGCTTTTTATGTAATTTGCAAGCAAAAAATTAACGAAAAACTTCTTTTTTGAAGATTTTGAGACAAACAAGCCGTGATAAAAGTTTCCCGAAAATCTATGACCAAAAATGACCAAAAACTTTAAAAAAATCTAAATTCTTCGCCGAAAATAAGGTCCTCAAAGTCAACACCCTTCTTCGTAAAACTTTTCATTTTAATTATAATCGAGTTTCTTCGTTGCAATTTTTGAATTTTTTAGATGCAAAAATGATTGGCCTAACATGATATACTTTAATGGCCTATAAAATATTTAATTTAACACCTAATGCATACCAAATTACGCAGATTAACTATGGTCAGAGCTCCTAAAAACCTAAACGTACATATAACATAGAGAAACATGGTACATGTTTTTTTTTTATAAGCAAGTGTCTGCCCCTACATCAGGCTCGCATTATGCTTAGCATTCTATTGTTCTCAAACAATAGAGCCATTGTTTAGGTACCAAAATCTGAGCCTGTGTATGCTTATAAACGTTATGCTTATAAAAGAAAAAACATGTAACTAGTTTCTATAGAACAAAATGTTAACCAAAAAAATAAAACAAAATAAAGCGTGATAAAGAAGCAAATCATTTTAGTCCTATGGCAAATTGTCCAGAAAAGTATTTGGTCACTTCACACTCCGGATTTGCGTTCTAACTACCATTTTTACAGAAATGACCATTTATTCAATCAACACTAAAGAACAGCAAAAAAGATTCTTGGAACTTTTCAGTGTTTTAAGATCAACGAATAACTCCTGTGGAAATGGTAATTATGGCACAATTCTAAGAAAGGTTCATTTTCCTTTTTCATTTCTCATCTCAGGGCCGCGGCTCCACTTTTAAAGTGGTCATATTATTGTGACTAACGCATCGTTGGCGTCGGTGAGCGAAATTTATTGAAAGTAAGCCCTTTAACATTGCCTAAAACATATCTTTTTCAAGGCTACCTTAATGGAAGAAATTTTGGCGGAAAGAAAATTTGGCGGATTTCGCCAAAATCCGCCAAATTAAGTTCCCTACCAAAATTTATTTTTCCTCCATCCGCCAAATTTAATTTATTTCACGCATTCCCCAAATTTGTGCTATTTCAAGCCTTAAAACAGTTTCTTTTTGCTTATCTAATAACGCTTTTGGCCAAAAATATCCTGCAACCGCAAAATTAAATTCCCGTCAAATTTACTTTATCCAGCTATCCGCCAAATTAAATTCCCTCTGAAAAAACTTTTTCGGCCATCCGCCAAATTAAATTCCCGCCAAAATTTCTTCCTTTAAGGTAGTAAGCAGAATTCCCGGTTGAATTTTCCTTTTGCATTGAAAAAGGGTGGTCAGTGCCAACTGCCCCCACTGCCGCGGCCCCTCAATAAAAATTGTTTTCAGATTTTTCTTATATTTAGTTACTAGTACTCTCTGGTGCCTAATAAACGGGGGAACGTAATTGCTAGGGGGTTGGAAATTGAACTTCTGAGAACCCCAAAATAGGATAAATATTGGCTAAAATCAGGCTATTTAGAAACAGGGGACTTTCCATTTGACAGCTGAAAACATTTTCAATAATTAATTAACGGGGGAATAAGGGGGGCTTAATAAGGTCCGGGGATTAGAAAAACTCGCAAAATTAACCTCAAGCGGGGGGGGGGATTCATTAAGCACTTGAGAGTACATCACTTCAAGGATGGTCTGTATGATGACTGGGTATCAATATGTCTCGAAATTAAAAATGTGAACTGATTTTAAATGTCAACGAACAATTGAACCAATCACACTAACGACTACATTCATGACTGTTGTTGTAAATAAGTTAACCTTGTTCTGATCTGAGTCCATTTGTATTTTGTTAGTAGGTAACTGCCTTTTAACTCCTCTTTGATATTATCTTCATTCAAAACCAAACCTCTCAAAAAATTCCCGTTTGTTTTCTCCGCAAGAAGATCTTTGTCGGGTGTGTTCCATCTCGCGCGTGTAGTCTTCTTTAATTTAAAAAGTGATTTCTTTGGAGATTTCTTTTTGGCGATACATATTTCCTCGTCATTGTTGTCGTCATATTCTTCGCTGGAAGTTTGATTATCCGAAGGCTCATAATCGGGATCTTTCTGACGAGGAGAAATCAATAAAGTCTTGCTGTAAAGTGTTACAATATTATTCAAGGAGGTATTAGCTTTACCTTTAAGGGAACTAATCTTCGTGGTAAAAAGGTAAAACACGAGGAACTGATTTTCGCACCTAAAATCGCGAAAATTAGTTCCCTTAAGGTATCTGAAAGAAAAGCAGTTCCGCAATGCTTCTAGGAAATCTTTGTACACCCTGGTCGGAGGAAATATTATCTAGCGTATAGCAAAATGTTATGTTCCATCCTACTAACACAACAATTTTTTCTGGAAGAGCCAAATACCAATTTATTGCAAAGAAAAGGATATTCAAAGAAACTTACTCTCATTCGGTCATAGATTTGCCGAGGTGAGGCTTCGAGGTTGTCTATTTCTGTTATATCTCCAAGGCTCAATCGAGTAGGGTAACTTTTCTTTAACGCTGACAGCTCCTCAGGCTTCCAAGTTTTACGCGTTCTCTAAAAAAGAAAATGAAGGTTAGATACAATCGCTCTTTTTCAAAATGGTATATATGATTTCTCGTGCTGTAATTCTTTCTACCATACAGTCAATTTGAATCATTTTTGACGATATTTTCTTAACAAATTAGTGTAGATGAATTTTTGACAGGATACATAATGTATTTCATTCGTCCCTCCCTCCAATGTACGATGGCCTCTAAGGCTCACAAGACACTTGCAGTTCTTATAAAATTTGTGAACTGGAACTGTCTAGGCTCAATGGCCCAGAAGGCCCAAAAGACACTGCGCAGTTCTGAACAAAAATTTGTGAACTGGAACTGTCTAGGCTCAATGACCCAGAAGGCTCGAAAGACACTGCACAGTTCTGAAAAAAAATTTTCAAGTAAGAAAAAATTCTCAAGAGTGAAAATTCTCAAACATGATTTTCATAAAAATTCTCTTTCAGGTCTGGGAAATTTAGGGCGAGTTATTGTAAATGAGTTATGTTTTCTAGTTTGCGAGTTTTTGAGTAACCTAGTGATTACTGAGGCAGTGAAATACATTTTCCAAAAATCATTATCCAGTCTGATGATTAGATTAAAACAAGCTGGAAAATATAATTTTCGTGCCAATAATGAATCATGTAAAACAGACAGACCACATAACGTAACTCTTAAATTTAATAATTTGATAAAACTCGATAACTCAACTCAACTCGGCCTCTATTTGAGTTAAACCAAGATTTTTTTGTCATACATGCATAGTTGAAGCTTTACTTGAACTCTCAAAGAGAATTTTTTTTCAGAAGTACGCAGTGTCTATTTTGAGCCTTCTGGGCCATTGACCCCAGACAGCTCCAGTTCTTGTAAAATTTGTGAACTGGAAGTGTGCCAGAACTAGAAGTGTCTTGTGAGCCTCAGGGGCAATCGAACAAATGAACAGACCTTAAGGGAAATATTCCAGAAAATGGCAATCGCGAAAGTTAATACACGCGAAGCACGTTTCTTGGAGCGAAAATTTAATATCCACGAAAATTCACTTTAAGGTAGTTAGGTTAAAGAAAGAACTAACCTTCGTTTTCTTTGTCGGTGTCTAAACGAAAAAGAAAATCAGTGATAACTGATAACTTTTTCAGAGCTTCAATTCATTACAACAAGCCGTTAATAGAAAAAAATCACAAGGAAGATGAATTTCAAGAGCAAAGCGCAATCATTATCATTAAATGGTGATACGATATCAGTAAAATGCAATTACGGAAAGGAAACACGGAAAGAATAGTTTTATTCTTACGGATTCAATCATATTCTCCTTGCAAAAATCCTTTGGTTCCTGTGGTTTATGTGGCTTTTTTGGCTGAAAACGATAAATATGATGACTTTACCAGAGTTTCAATTCATCACAACAAGCCTTTTACAGATTTCTTAATGCAGATGAATTTCAAAACCAGAATGCAATCGTTCGCATTTAATGGTGATACAATATCTGGAAACCAGGGATGAATACTTAGCATTTCAAACTCACATTGTCAATGCTTTTCTCCTCGCAACAATCCTTTGGTTCCTGTGGTTTCTGTGGTTTCTGTGGTTCCTTTGGTTCCTGTGGTTCCTTTAGCAAAGAAACGATAAAATGATGACTTTATCAAAGTTTCAATTCATCACAAAAAGCCTTTTACTGAAATAATTATGATGTTAAATTTCAAAACCAGAATGCAATCGTTCGCATTGAATGGTGATACGATATCTGGAAACCCGGGATGAATAGTGTTTTAAACTCACATTTTCATTACTTGTCTTCTCTTCTTCGTTTCCTCCTTTCTTTGGCTGAAAAACAAAAAATACTATCATTTATTGAAAACATAAATTTACCAACTACATATTCCTTCACAGATCCCGATTTAGCATTTAACAAGGCAGTCGCTTCGAGTCCAGTTTCCCGTTTAAGACTTTCAAGGAACGTTTTTTCTTTACCGCTTGGATGCCTGATACCACAGGGTTAACCTCAGATCAGGATGCTTTCGTTGTTCTGGAGCTTTTTTACATTGACAATCGTCAAGTCTTTCTCAACCTGTGGTCTTAGTCCACGTTACAGAACCATACTTGAAGAAGAACAGGTTCCACTAAGAGTTTGTGTATGTATTGGAGAGGTTAAATTTTCAGATCTTGTCACGCACAGCAACAACAAAACCCCGTCGTTTAGCAAAAGTAACTATACCAGAGAGTTCCCAAGTGATATCGGAAGCCCCAAAAGGAGTGTCAGGTAAACCCGATAAAGAAGGTCTTCCATTTTAGGAAAATATATTAGCAAAAAACGTCCTTACAAAAAAGATTTTTTGAAGAGCATCTGTTCCAGCTACCAGAGCTTTTTCTCTAGCACGTGGCCAATAGTGTTCTTTAGCTGTTGCTTCGGAATGACACATTGTATCTGCAAGGGCTTGGTTATCAATGTTATTATCTTCTCTAGCATGAGTTGATGCCGATTTTCTGATAATGTTTACACACCAATTTTTCGGTAAGTCTTCATCCTTTCTCACTCCTGCCTTCATGAACATGACATTCAGCCTTGAACTTATATCACCACCAGTTTGCTGGTTTCCATAGTAACTAAGAAACACATGCATGCATTGAGGTAAAACTTGGGGTCTAGCGTGAGCAACATATACTTTCATTACATCAAAGTCTTGGTTACTAATTTTGATGGTAGCAGGGCCGAAGTTATAATCTGTTTTATGGTTATCTACATCTATTTGGTATCCGGTACCGTCTTTTAGTTTCCTGCGGTTTTTGAATTCGCTCATCAGCATCTCTGAAGGAACACCAGATCGACACGCATTAGTAAAAAGTATCTTGACATATAAGTAATCCCGCAATGCACAATAGTCAGTCATACTAAGGCCAAACTCTGAGTCTTCCAACAGCTTCGAGTATACACGCTGACCTAGACGACCGGGTTCACTTGACAGAACATCAGCAACTTGTTCGTGCGTAATTAGCATTATATAATCCTTTTGTCTCGAAATCATTTTGTCTTTTTTACATTTTTTAGACAGTTTTTTTGCCCAAGCTTTAATGTTTTTCTTTAACGCTTTGACGTTTTCTCGCGGTAGTCTGGAAATATAAGGGGAATCTTTTAAAAATTTCACGAAGTCTAATACAGAGCTTAGGTACTTTACAACACTAGCCGGCTTGAGATTGCGTTCGATGATAACTCCATTCATGTATCTTTCCCTGACGATTTGGGAGTTAAAGTCAAAAAGTTCATTAAGGTTGGTTACATCAATATCTGAGAGAATGTTTTTGACATCTCTAACAACCTCAGCAACTGACGATGGTTTGCGCCCTTTATCTGGACCAATCATATAGTTGTAGAAATCTTTTAATGCAACTTCAATGTCTCTGTTACATTCGCTGTTTAAGTTTGATGAAGCAGAATTTTCCAAGTGCGACACGGCTGTGCTTGTCGATGGATAAGAGTTCACTTGGCTTGGTGGGCAAGAATTTATTAGGTCAGACGGTAAATTTTCGAGGTTTTCTCGGTCTTGAGCCGAAGTAGGACGTAGGAACGCCAAAGCATGAGATGGTACAAATTCCCTTCTGGTAGCCAGTTGATTTTCAGCTGTTGAGCGAGAGATATTTCTCAAAGGTGCACCTTTATTGGTTATGACACCTAGTTCGACATTTGGTTTCGTTCTGTCTACAGGGAATTCCATTCTAGAAGAATCAAATCTTTTTGCCATTTTCAATGATTTGATATATTCTGCAGAACCCTTTTCTTTGACCAATTCTTTGTGCTCAGCAAGGAAATGTGGTCCTAGGTGTACGAGGGCTTTTCCACAGTTGAAGGGACAAAGTTTTCTGTGATGATAATTTATTTTTGTTTTTTTTGGCACTTTGCGCAAGCCATACTGCGACATAGCTGCTAAGGATTCAACGCGTGAAAACCCATGAACGTCTCGTAAATGCTTTCGGTAAATCGGGCACTATATGCAATGGGTCCACAATACATCTTTTCATTTCCCTGTAATAATTAAGAGTATTTGCGATTAAAAAAACAACAAAAAAATGATGAAATTCGAACAAGCACCTCCGAAGTGACTTTTTAAGACAAATTAGGTCAGAACTTAAAATAACCTTCGAATTGTGTAAATAAAATCTACGAGAAATTCTTCTCGATTTCGAAAAATAAAGTAGCTTTTCTTTGACTGATATAATAGGTATGATCTAGCACTCTACCTCTTTGTTTTCTTTTTTGAAAGTGATTTCTGGATCTTCCTAAAAAAGAGAACACCATTTTTCATAAAATGTCATTTTAAGACGAGCTAAACCAACACGATTTTTTTTAACTTCATAAACCATGGTAATTCGGTAACTTTCAATTCTTTCTACATTGTTTTTCATAGGGAAACTTTAAAAAGTTGCGCATGCGACGCTATACTGTTTCCAAATTTACAGGTATGAAATAAAAAATAAAAGATTTTCTTACGCGCTCAAACCGCTTCGTCGAATGACGATTTCTTCTTCTTTCTCTTCTCCGGGTTCTTCTTCTCCGTGTTCATCTTTTTCGTGTTCTTCTTCTTTCTCTTCTCCGTGTTCTTCTTCTCCGTGTTCATCTTTTTCGTGTTCTTCTTTCTCTTCTCCGTGTTCTTCTTTCTCTTTTCCTCCGTGTTCTTCTTCTTTCTCTTCTCCGTGTTCTTCTTCTCCGTGTTCTTCTTCGCCGTGTTCTTCTTTTTCGTGTTCTTCTTTCTCTTCTCCGTGTTCTTTTTTCTCTTTTCCTCCGTGTTCTTCTTCTTTCTCTTCTCCTTCGTATACTGCTTTTTCTTCTCCATGTTCTCTGCAAAGATAAATAAGTTAAAATATAAACCAGCTGCGCTAGAAGGTCATCCTAAAACTTTAAACGATTACTCTTAGGTGCCAAATAATGGTAAAACAAGGTAAATATAGGCTAAAATCAGGCTATTTAGAGCAAAATAAGGAACCTTCTCGACAGCTGAAAATATTCTTAAAAATTAATAAATGGGGGGGGGTCCTACTAAGGTCCAGGGGGTTGGAAAATGTTCGAAAAATTAACAAGCAGGGGGGGGAGTTTATTTGGCACCTGAGAGTAGTAAATTTGGTTGCAGTAGTTCACCCCGGAATGAGGCCTAAAAATATTTAAACAGATAGTCGGTGACAATATTTCAAGTTTATTTTGTCCGGTATTACGGTATTTGGGGGAAAAAATTACGGTATTACGATATTGCAGACCCCTCGAACACCCCCCCCCCCCCTATTTTGCATCTTTTTGCCAAGGATCAGAAAAAATCCAATAAGCCAATCTCGAGAAAAGCTGGTAACGGACAAACGGACGGACGGACGGACGGACGGACGAATAAACAAACGGCAAAAGTTAATTTATAAGAGCTCCAGGTACGTCTTAAACGAGAAGAACTAAAACCAATAACCACTTATCATAGGGTCCTCCTGGGCACCCCAATCATTTTGTTACCCCTAAGATTTTTAGAATTCTAACGTAGCCCCCCCCAACTTTGAGTTACCTCTAGGGAAAGACATAAGTTATAAAGTCTTCTCAATGAAAAGGTCCGATTGAAAATTGGTTGAGTCAAGGAAAATACTTCATACAGAAAGAACAGCCCTCCCCCCCACTTACGAAATTACAGGTACCCCCAAATATACCAGGTACCTCTTAAATTCGTGTTTTTTAGGTACCCCCAAATCTCTGGGGGGTGTACTCTATGCTTATCCCATTAGATAGCCTCCAAAGACGATATAAAGGACATTTAGGCGATATATAGCCGATTCCTAAAACTTAAAACAGGTACCATTTGCCTTGGAGATAATAACTTTGAAAAAGGTACCGTTTACCTTGGATAATAAACTTTGAAAAAGGTACCGTTTGCCTTGGATAATAAACATTGAAATAGGTACCATTTACCTTGGGTAATAAACTTTGAAAAAGGTACCGTTTGCCTTGGATAATAAACTTTGAAAAAGGTACCGTTTGCCTTGGATAATAAACTTTGAAATAGGTACCATTTACCTTGGGTAATAAACTTTGAAAAAGGTACCGTTTGCCTTGGATAATTAACTTTGAAATAGGTACCATTTGCCTTGGGTAATAAACTTTGAAAAAGGTACCGTTTGCCTTGGATAATTAACTTTGAAATAGGTACCATTTACCTTGGGTAATAAACTTTGAAAAAGGTACCGTTTGCCTTGGATAATTAACTTTGAAATAGGTACCATTTGCCTTGGGTAATAAACTTTGAAATAGGTACCATTTACCTTGGATAATTAACTTTGAAATAGGTACCGTTTGCCTTTGATAATAAACTTTGAAAACATTCCCAGTCCCAGTGCCAGTTTTTGATTCGGAAAGTCAAAAGTTTTAAGATTTCTTAGATCTTTTTGTAGAGGACTGTAGAGGAAAGGTTATATTAAACCCTCAAATTACATATCAGCATTACCTGGTGTGTAGGTTTAAGTTAGTCATCACAGGTAGATAAGTTCCGGACGGGAAATAAGCAAGAAATTTGGTACACTATTTTTTGCTAGTTCGAGACTTTATTTTTCGCCAAAGACCTTGAAAGTGTAAATATAATACCTTAAAGTGTAATATATTAAATGATTTAAAACTATTTTGGGGGATTGAAATAATTGCTGATTGAGCATGAATTTGTAATTTTAGACATTAATTTCGTTCTCCTATGGTATTTCTTTCCTTACAATTGAAATTAAGACATCGCGGTGTCAAATTTCTGTATTTAGCGCCAAAACGTCACAGAAACATTCGATTTTTTTTACATAGTCAGAAGTAAGTTAACATTTCCGCTACATGATCCAGAAAATGAATTAAAAAATAGTTTGCCTTTGCAATTCCAGTTAAAAACTGGGACATTAAAGGATGAAATACGTGGTACCATTAAATTCTTATCCCGTCGTGCATCTTAAAGAGAAAATTAAACGAAAAATGTCGATAACTTTTGAAATACTTATCTAGTCAACTTGAAATTTTCGCAGTGTGAACAAAATATTGCCTTTAGTAAAATTTCTTAAATCATTCGTAAAGCATTTCTTTCGTGACAGTGACATCATCATACTCCGAACATGCCGAAAGTAGGACCCCCTTCTTAAAGAAGTATAATCGACTTTTTGGGATTTGTTATGTCATAGTATAAGAAAGCCGTGGCTGGAATGATAACATCTTGAATTTGTGTTGTTCTATCTCTGTCGTATCTGATAATCTGATGATTATTTTAAAGGAAAGATCAACAATAAGAAATTTAAACAAGCACAAAATGACTGTGCTGAAAGAGCTCAAAAATTAATAAAGTGCCTCAAACGCCTTCACAATATTTCAGTGAAATCTTCTTTAGAAATAAATGAAAAAGTACATCGAGATAATACTGTGAAAAATTTCAAGCCAGCACCTTCCAAACTGACAGGAAAGTTCTCATCTTGAATAAAGTTCTTATAATTTAAATTTTCGTGAAAAACTATTGTTTCCACAAAACACCCCTAAAATATGTCCAAAATTAGTTCAAGTGTTCTATTGGGTACAGATTCAAAAATATCTAGCCATGAAAAACTTTTTGTGAAGGAAAATAACATAAAAATTTCAAAAACTATCTACCAAAAATAAACTGGGCATCTTGATGTTCTTATAAAGCTCGGAGACAGAGATGGAACAGCAATTAACTGAAAAGACAATGCCGGTACATATTCCAGCCGCGGCTTTCTTATACTATGGTTATGTGTACCCGGGGGGGGGGGCACTCGATCTCAAAACGACCATACGTTCGGCCCAAAATTTAGCTTCTAAAATCGGACCCTTACAGTGCAGTGAATTTCCATGAAAAATCATACCCTTACAGTGCACTTTTTCAAAATTTCTCACCCGTAAGGGCGAAAGTTTTGCGTTTTTCCAAGAAAATGTGGAATTTTTCCTCCAAAATTGACCAATTTTGTGCCAATTTTACCAAAAAATTGGCCTTTTATCACAATTTCCTACCCTTACAGTGCATTTCAGTGCAGTTTTGTAATTTCCTACCCTTACAGTGCACTAGCTGAACTATGAAAAACCTACCCTTGAGGGCCGAACGTCTGGTAGGTCATTTACCTTGGGTGCCCCCCCCCCCGGGTGGACAAGTTGATTTAGGACATATTTTAGGTGCTGATTCCGAATATCACACTCATTTTGGCTGAGTTGTTTTAGTACCTTCTACTTTATACACCAAATTGGCCAGAATACCCCCAAAACGGGCAATTCTGTATGATGTTTCAGATAGTTTTCAATTCTGAATTTGAAGGCAAAATATTGTTTTATTACATCAAAACGGTTCCAATTATGACTATTGATGACTTGATTAGAACATGATAAGTTTTAGGGTCTCCGGTACTGGTATAAACCAGGTTGGTCAGAATGGGCTATTCCAGAAATAGTCTGTATCCCCTATGTTGAGGAGGTGTGATTTCCAGGGTGGTCTGGAAAATAAAAAAAATCCAGAGGAGTCTAGTTTTCTGAGTGTAAAAATCCAGGGGGGGGGGGTCATAAAAAAAGACCAAAACCAGGGGTGGAGAAATCCAGGAGGGTCCTGAAAAATTGGAAAAAATCCAGGGGGTCCACCTTTCCGGAAAAAGACCTCCTCAACATAGGGGGTACAAATTTTTTCTGGAATAGCCCAATACTATAAATCGATTAAATCGATTTGTTCCATTTTCTGCCCATTTTACCTACATACAGTACTCTTTGACAATCAAATTGGGGGTAGAAACACTGAAAAACGTCATATTCCATAGTCGACTGACTAATTTGATTTTTGGAGTATGTCAAAGGTAACAAGTTGTCAAAAATACTAAAATTCTGGCCATTTTGTTGCATAGAGTAGAGGCACCCAAAATTGCCCAAAATCAATATGCCCACGAGAAATCTCTACTACTACTACTACTCGTTTGTTTCTTATAAAAAAAAACGTTTAGAGACCAATATTTCATACTCTTAAAATATTCTTTCATATTCAAGACTTCGTGAACAAAAAAAACATCCATCTCATCAACAATTTTAGTAATTTGGCTAAGAGCATTGATGTATGCTTATTAATATTGATTCTTATAGATAAATATGCGTTTTTTGAGCTGAAAATTCTTTTTTTACGAAAATCTGCTTGAGCCATCTTTTACCTACGATGGTACCAGGGGGGGGGGGGCACGCAGTTACTACAAGACATGATGTGTAGTAAGTGCTTTTTCAACACTTTTTTTCGGGACCACCACCCTTTGCAGTTACTACACCTTGGTAGTAACTGTTTTCAGAAAAGATTTCCAGGTACCACCCCTGTTTTTGAGTGATATCATCAAAAACATGCTATAAATTACCCTAAATTGCGATTATTTATCAACCTAAAGCCATTTTTGTGCTAGATTTTCTTTTAATTTACTTGGTTAACAGCTGTTGAGAACATTTTAATGATAATTAGGGTAAGCATAATTTCAAAGTTGGGTCTGAGAAAAATTTTTTTTCGTTGTTTTCATAACTTCTGAATACAGTACCACCACGGTAGTAAGTGTCATACTGTCTTGTAGTAACTGCGTGTCCCCCCCTGATGGTACCCTACTTTCATGCAAAAAATCAGAAAAAAAAAAAATGATTCAATTTTTCACAAAGTCCAAAAAACGTTTTTTAGCCGTTTTTTGGCCCAAATTTACCCCCAAAATTTTTTTTTCGAAAATCGGGCTCAGTCACATTTTGGCCAACACCATTTTGCACCTTTATACCAAAAATCAAAAGATTCCTATGATTCAATCCTGAGAAAAGTTGGTAACATACGAACGGACGGACGAACACAGGTTAATTTATAGGACCTCCACCCCACCGGGGTAGGTCCAAAAAGTCGATTCCATACCTTTTCTTGGTGGCTACATCAATAGGCGACTGCTTGGTAGAAGAACGCCTAAAATAACAAAAAATGTTTAAAATTTTAAATGGTTTTACAATTTTTACGATAAATGAAAAAATCACTCAACGAATATATAGTTTTGCAGCCTTTAAAATGAAAAATATTTATTCCAGATCATACTTATTTAAAGTAAAATAAAATTTTGCGCGAGAATTTGGACATACATTTCACAAATACGCCACTTTTGCCTCTTTGTAAAGCTATGAAAAAGGAAAATACTTAATTATTGATAGTGAAAAGCTTTCGAGCGGAAGGATTTCTGATACAAATTGCCAAAAAACCCAACTTTCCTTTAACAAGCTTTTAAACACAGACAATATGAATTGAGATTGATAAAAGTGAGAAATCAAAGTTTAAAAGTTACGCTATAAGAATTGTCAAATAATAGATAGGCCTGGATAGGCAATAATAGACAGTAGGGCATACCCAAGAAATTCTGGATGAAAAAATTCTTCCACTGATACGAGCCTCTTGCTAAATAGGGAAAAACACGATTATTACTGTACTGTCTTACCCGTGTATTTCGAGTAAAGTAAAGTAAAGTAAAGTTCGAGTAAAAAAATCACTCGAACTCCTCACAATTTTTGAAAAACATGAAATTCAAGTAAGTTTGGGTAATGAACCGAACTTACTCGAACTTTTGAGTTTTACGATAATTGGAAAGTTTAAACCTCTCGAGCGTTATTGATGTAGAGGCCAAACGAGTTCGTCCTAATTATTAGCTGTTTAATTATATGGTTGATTACATTTAGCTTAGATTTGTAAAGGACGAGCGGGGCGATAAATCCGTAATTGCCCCGCTTTCTTGTAATCGCCCTGATGTAAACAAAAATTTCTACGATATTTTGATGGTTAACAAAATATCGTACGAAGTTTTTAAGCCACTACTCACTACGTTCGGGCTATTTTGAAATGTTTTCAATGAACATCGGAGTTATTAATCCCAAATCACCCTCTAACCATGTTATTACTAGTACCAATTGTTCGAGTAAGTTCGAGTAGTTTGATTCTCGAACTGTTCGAGTAAACAAGTCTGGACTAAACGTACAAAACTAAATCCAAAGTCAAATAATGAGTGAGGGTCATTAAGAGAGTGAGAGGGTTGGAACTGATATTAACACAACGCAGTCTTTTAATAATTTGGTATAGTGACTTTCGATTGAAAGTAATACTCCACGTGTAATACCTTAAATAATGACAAATGTATTGCCTTCACAAGCTCGGGACTTTTTAACATCGGTTAATATTTTAGGCATTTTACATTTTATTTCAAAAAAATTGGCAGTCGGCACATTTTGATACATTGGACCTGAACGGAAACAGGCATAACAAAAAGTAAAACCTCTCTGGAGAGATATCAATGAGTGGAATATCTTAATTAAGGAAAAATTTCAAAAAATTGAATGTAAATGTAGAAGAAAAAATGAGGTTTCGGAATCGTCGAGATATGATTTTTTTACTTTCCGCAAGGAATATTATCTTCCAATAGTAATCTTCCACTCAATGATATTTTTCTAAGGAGCTGTTACTTTTTAGTATAGCATTTTTCTTTCAAAAATTCCCGAGTTCCCCTATTTTACAGTTAAAATGTTTCTAATCTTCAGAAATCTTTATCTACAGTATATACTAAAAGTTTAATGTGAGTGAGCTACGAGGGGCCATTATGGATTTTTGAGATGGGGGTTCGAAAGTTACGTGACCGATTTCAGTTTGGGTAGATGGGTGGTTGAGAACGAAAGCGAAAGTGGTCAGGGGAAGAGTGTGAAAATTATCGTTTTGAGGAAGAAGTCGTTGCAGTGTCAATCTTTCGCAAATTTAAAAATCCACTTTCCCGTGGAAATAATTGACGTTTTTGTTTTTTTGGGACCCTTGGGGCATAAGTAGCGAGCACCTCACTAAAAACCGGGATTTTTCATCTCGTTTCTTAGTGAGTTCCACTTTGACGATTTTCGAAAAATAAAAGCCTTTCCAGTGCTCTGACGCAAATTCGATTATTTGCTACTGCAGGAGCTTCGAAAGTTAAAAGTGACGTCAAAAAATCGAATGTTTAGAGCCCGGGCTCAAAACATTCGAAAAAGTCGCAAAGTGGAATAGACGTTAATTGCGTAAAAAAACGCGGGTGACGTCTAGTATAGGCTACCCGTTGACCGCAAAAATTTCAAAATTCGCGAATTGACCGTTGACAACATTAGGGGTAGAGGGACCCAATGAGGTCACATATTTGGGAAAAACTTCTAAATGCGATATCTCCATTTTGAAAAGGAGTTGGGAGGTCGGTGACGCAATTTTTTTTTCCGTAGACGGGCGGGAAATATATTTAATGGTCGGAAATATCATAGCGTAATGGTCGGAAATATAATTTGATGGTCGGAAATATAACTTGATGGTCGGAAATATCCCGCGCTTTTAAAAATGCTTCATCAGCAAAAAAATGTAAACAAAGATGGTAGCAAGGGTGGTGTCGTGTGGCCAACTTGTTGTGTGTGCCAGACAAGCTTTTTAGGGAGAGAAAGTGGTATTGACCTTTTTATTCAAACACGACTCTTCGTTCTTTCTTGTCTTTTTTACATCCTTTCCTCCTCTAGCCCCCCACTGTAAGGGTCATTTTTTGGCCAAATTTTCTCTGCATGCACTTTAAGGGTTCGATTTTGGAAACCAAATTTTCCGCCGAACGTATGGTCGTTTTCAGATCGAGTGCCCCCGGGGGTAAGGTCTAAAATGGAAGGTGCCCAGGTAGGGTTGGGGGTTGGGACTAGCTTTAGGGTGATTTGAGAGTCACTCTTCAAGAAGTTCTTGGAATGGTTAGTTGTCAAGAATTCTCCAGAATTTAATAGAGACGAATTTATAAAGGGAAAGAGCAGAAAGATGACTACAAGAACCTTTCTCTGGAGCACTATGTTGGAATTGTTTTTGTTGCTTAGTCCCGTTGCTATAATTGGCGTCATTCTCATATGACTACAATTACAAAAACTGTGAAATGTTACTTTCAATCGAACGACATTCACCCAAATGAAAACGCTACATTGATGTTAATAATATCATATCCTGGCACAAAATCTATAATCAAAGGATTACAGAAGCCTGAAGGAGCACATAAAATATGGAAACAAATTAAAGTATAAGTCTTCATACCTATCTGTCTCTCGGGCTATAGAAGGCTTCTTCTTTACGATATCAGATGTGTCTTCTATTTGCTGTCTCATCACATGATTGGAAATATGTCTAAGATGAAAGTAGGAGCTTTATTAATACAATATTCCTTCCATTCATATTTCTGGCATAGTGGAAAACATGCCTGTAAAATGACTCCCTTTAAAATTAAACATTATTACTTTTAACAGATATCTTATATAAAATACTAAGTTGGAGCATCTCCGTCCCTGCTGATTCAAAATTATGCACCATCTTTATTGAGTAAGCCACAGTTCGGCGCCGGCAATTTGTTCAATCAAGCCCATCTTCTAGCCTCCTCACTTTCCGCAATACCAGATGTTTGTTTTGATTGAACAAATTGCAGGCACCGAGCTGTTGTCTACTTTTAGTAAAGATGGCGCATTATGTTACTTCGCCTCCCGTTGCCTGGGAAATATAAAGAAGCTCCATTTAGTGTTTTTATAGTGTTTTATATAAGATATCTGTGGTGGTTAAGGGTCTTGAAAATGGCCAAAGAATCAAGAAACTCGACTTAGAAACCTAGCCCAAAAATTGATCATAAGCTAAGCAACCAACCAAAAATGCCTTAAAAAGTGGCATTTCGGTATTATTTGGCATCAAAATGCGTACTGGAGGTATTTTTGATACAAAACTTAATATTTTTGCCATAAACTGATGAAAAGGGCAAAATAATTTTTTTGCTGAAGAATCAATAGTATTTAAAAAGGTTTTTGCCTTACCTAGGTTCGTCAATAGTTGTTCTTATGCATCTCGGCTGCTGTGATGGTATAGATGACAAATGGGTTGAATTGTGCTCTGGGAATGTAGATCTATAATCAAGTTCGTAAAATAAATAGTGTGTCTAGTGTGTCTACACAGTGCGTCCAGAAAAAAAAAAAACGAAACAGCATATTTTTCATAATAAACGTTCTAATCACAAAGGGGAAAAGGTATAAAATGGACGATTTCTATAAATTGAGCTTCTTAATCGTTTCATCCCGTTTTATTCATCTTAGTGGGATCGTAAATCTTAGCCAGGAAGAGCTGTTTTGTTCACTCTTTGGGTATTTTGAGACTTGACGTCTTGAGTTAGGTATAGGTATCGCTCGCATATCAGTCTTAATGTATCTTTTATCTTAATTATTGAGACCTTTCGAATTGTATATATATAACATCACCCTATTTTCTTAAGCAAAAGTTTTCATGATTAATTTTCCCTCATAATATGATTAGTCTTTTAATTTGCAACTTGCACTTTTAATTTGCAACTCAAACTTAAGTTGCACTTAAAAGTGCAACTCGCAACTCGCACATTAAAAATCCACCACAATTTTGGCCTGAGACCGTGTTTTTGCCCGAAAAACACACCGAAAGTGCACTTAAAAAACTGGGCTTACCTGGGCTCCTCAACAATTGTGCATCTCTGTAACAAGAAAATAACTTTGATATAGCACCCTGTTTTGTGGATGGAACTTAATTCCAAAAAGTGCGAAAATGCAAGATCAGTTTTTTTATTGAACGAGAAGATGATGAGATGAAAAGATACTATTGGATCTGGTTAATTACCTGGTTAATTTTGCTGCTTTCAGATGTTGTTGAACACGATTCAGTTTGTCCAGGTAAAAGAAGAATTTCTTGGTATTCCTGTGATTCCATACTTTCCTATTCAAAAAAATATCCTGAATTATATCAGTTGTCATTAATTTCTTTTGCCTTCAATTTTCAGCTTTCGCAAAAAAGAATTGCTCAGTTTTAAACAAGTTTCTTCAATAATTTCTAGATTTATAACTCTATCTGTTGGTTTAAAAAAAAAACACCAATAGGTAAAATATGAGGCTTTTGTTAACTGATGTGAATAAGAAGATGATGAGATGAAAAGATACTATTGGATTTGGTTAATTACCTGGTTAATTTTGCTGCTTTCAGATGTTGTTGAACACGACTCAGTTTGTTCAGGTAAAAGAAGAATTTCTTGGTATTCCTGTGATTCCATACTTTCCTATTAAAAAAAAATATTTAATATCCTGAATTATATCAGTTGTCATCAATTTCTTTTGCCTTCAATTTTCAGCTTTCGCAGAAAAGAATTGCTCAGTTCTGCTCAATTTTAAACAAATTTCTTCCATAAACTTTGTTGACACGGTAATTTCTAGATTTATAAATCTGTTGGTTTTAATAAAAACCCCTAATAGGTAAAATATGAGGCTTTTGTTAACTGATGTGAATAAGAAGATGATGAGATGAAAAGATACTATTGGATTTGGTTAATTACCTGGTTAATTTTGCTGCTTTCAGATGTTGTTGAACACGACTCAGTTTGTTCAGGTAAAAGAAGAATTTCTTGGTATTCCTGTGATTCCATACTTTCCTATTCAAAAAAATATTTAATATCCTGAATTATATCAGTTGTCATTAATTTCTTTTGCTTTCAATTTTCAGCTTTCGCAGAAAAGAATTGCACAGTTTTAAACAAATTTCTTCCATAAACTTTGTTGACACGGTAATTTCTAGATTTATAACTCTGTTGGTTTAAAAAACCTACCAATAGGTAAAATATGAGGCTTTTGTTACAAAGGTGAAAATAATAATTGAAAACATTACATATTCTTAATTGCTTTCATTTACCTGAATTACTTCTATGACTTCTCCATCATCTCTCCATTCAACAAGGAAATGATAATCCACCTAAAAGAATAGAAAATGAAGATAATAACATGACGAGAAGAATAATAGAGCAATGTCAACTTGTAATTGGATAGGAAATATAAGTTAAATAAAGGACGTAGTTTGTGGAGAAGACTATTTTGATACAATAATCAATGGTTTGAGATCACTATTCTTGGACAATCGTCTTCTGTGGAAAATTACTCGATTCTGATTTAGAGGAGTTGATTTTCTTTCACACGATTCCCCTTTTGCGAGTGGTTAACCCACTTCTTTACATTATTAGTTATCAAAATTTTTTCTTACCAAATCTTCCTCGACATTATTTGGAGGGGTCAAAAATATGTTCTTATTGACGATGTTTTCATTTGGTTCACATACTAAAAAAGAAGGTAATTAGAAGGGAAGAATAAAACAAACTAGTATGGTTTAATATATGTACACACAACGATGCAACGGTCAAGCAAAATGACCTCAAAATGTTCCTTGCGCTGATACAATGCAATTCATTCTTTTTGTCAATTTATATTGTTCAGTACAATTTTATATACTACTATATACTATTGAAACATAAATAATGCGTGTTGTGATCTATACTATACCCATAGAATTTGCCTTAGAAAAAATGTATTTACCTGATTTTCTTTCCAGAATTGACCTTTTTGATCCAACCTGAATAATGAAATTAATCACAAAATTACTATGAAATGCATTAACGAAGAAAAATACAAAATATTCATTTGTAAACATTTGTAAAGATTTTCAAATTTTTTGAGTTCAGTGCGACAATGGTACCAAAAATACACCTTCTTTACTTTTACTATTAATCGGTTTAAACTTAAAATAACTTTGATCTATTGCCTTTTCTGGTGTAGGTGGTACTCCATCATCATTTGACTGAAAAAAAGAAGATGTTTATATTTAACAGATTTAATCTCATAAGGCAGATAGCTGAATATATGTTTCAATCGTCATTGAAGAAATTTTGACTACCGCCTAAAAGTAGATTGGAATTTAAATAAAATATAACATTACCTTGTTTTCAAACCTTTCATTGATATGCTGGATGGCCTGGAATAAAACAGTAAATGATAGTCCCAATTTGTATTTCTAAAGGTTTAAATACCCTTTGCCAGTTTATTAATTTCTTTGTTGTTTTTAATATGTAATTAGAGTATAAGTACAAGTAGTACATTCCAATATGAAAGCAAATTTAGAAAAAAACTTACTTGTGAAGCTTTCAGTATACCAGGTTGCTTTGTCTTAGCCCCAACAATCACAATCTAAAAAGTTATAACAACAATAATGATAAAACTTTTCACGTGAATAACCATTTTCGGCCTTGGCTTATTAAGATTCATATGACTCAAAATTAAAAAGACTGATGAAATGATATTTTGGTATTGCATTGATCTAAAAATATTTCAAGGCCTTAGATTAAGTTTGAAAAGTAAACCTGAACAACTTTACTAAGACAGTTTTCGTACCTCGCCGGCTTCATCATAATAGAAGCTACATGGCTTGGAGGGTTCCAATTGCTAGAAAAAACAATTTTTCTTTCCGTAAGATAGAAGTAAATTATATGGACAAATACAAAAACACATTGTTCATGAAAGTCTAAAAGAATCGAACTAGCCATGGATTTAAAGTTTTGCAAAAGTTTGTTTCTTATATGCAAAAGTATTAAAATTACATACTGGTGCCCTCCATGGCATTGCTTCGAGGGATCCACCTCCTTCAAGATAATCATATCTAAAATTGAGTAGAAAATTGATAGAAATATAAATAATTATAAAGCTCTGAAAAATTTAGGATAAAGTCATGACACTCTTACAAAGCTTTTAAATTTTCTTGAAGACCTTATAAGACATATTTTTAAAAGAAATAGAATTTACAAGAACAAAATCTATGTAATTTGTTAAAGTTAAAATTGAAATTGAAATTAAAATTTTGAATTCATTATAAATACCAGTGATCAAAATAACGGTCAGCTATCGCGATTAAAACAAAAATAAAACCAAATAGAGATAACTAATCATTTCAAAAATTGCTGAATAGCAGAGTTTGTTTTCAAAACTGTAGGACCTCATTAGTCAAATCTTCGTCAAAATTGTAATTAAAAAAAATCACCAGTAAGACGAGAAAAAGCTTATTTTGGCCACTAAAATACCCTATTCCCAACATATGCGTGTTGCCATCTCATTTTCTCAAAGAAAAAATTGAGAGATTAGAAGATGGAAATATGTTTGTTACCTAAGCTCAGTTCCAATTGAGATCGGTTTTATTGACTTCAGCACTATTCGGACAATGCCTTTGTGCACTAGCCTTACTGCTTGAGCATTGGCGAATTGTTTGGGTGAATCATTGACGAAACGTCCGTAATCATCATAGAAAGTTGCATCAATACTGAAATAATATAATAAGATAGTATCATGATAGTCCAAGATTTTTATTTGAGGAAGGTTTTTCATTTACTATGTAAACTAACATTTAACTAGCTATAAATTTCAAGAATTTTACAGAAAAATAGCTCACACACAATTACACTTTTCAGTACAAAAAAATTAACACCTGTTCAAGAGATTCATTCCCTCTGGACTGAAGCAGAGATTTTCATTGAATATGAAAACTATATTACTGAGTGTCAAGAGACACTTATTCTTTTTTCTTATTAAAATTCTAAGAAAAAAAGAAAGAAGTTTGATTCACAGTTAATGTTAGAATTAAAATAATATACCTAACGAAATTCCCATACACATCTTTGGCCCCATCGAAGATGAAAGACCCCTTGTTTGAATATTCATATTCGATGGATCTTCGTCGGGATTCTTCTCTGGATATACGTTCCCCTAATTTGAGAAATTAAGTTTGTCAATAAAAGAGTAACAAGTTTGATAATGAAAACAGTTAAACAAAAAATGAGTTTGCAATTCCATTTAAAGACAGCAGTAAAATAATGGGAAATTCAAAATAAACCAAATTTTATCTTCACATGCTATATTCGCACTGTTGAAGAGTGCTTATTTGGCGTGTAAATTTACCTTTATATTCTAGAAGAATTTCATTTTTTTCGAAATCTGTCTTGGCAAAAACACCATGCCCTGAAAAATGATACCATAAACTTCTTATTAAGGTCTGTTTTAATTTTGGTGAGAACTTATTTTGGAGAATGGTGGTTTTTTTATAATTGCGGTGAGAATTAATTTTGGCAAATTAGTTAAATCTGTAATTGTCTGTTTAATTTTACCTTATTTTGAGCAATTTTGATCAATTTTTAACGAAAAAACTAAGTAAAACATTTAATTTTTCAAATTCGCAAAAATTAGTTCTCACCAAAATAAATTTAATAAGTTCACCTTAAAAAGTCATTTGTTTCCATGAGTTAATTTTGTTGAGTAAAATTCAATGAAACTTTTCACATTCTTTCCATTTTCTTGTTAAGCTCCTTTAACCCTTCCTTTGTTTTTACCCTCCCCTTATTTTGCACTTTTTCAAACAACCCCTCACTTTCAGTAATTTTGAGCCAGAAGTGGTCTCCAAAAAACTAACCTAAACTTGAATAAGCAAATAAGATGAAAATACTTGCTTACCTATCTTATCATCAATTTTTTGAAGTAAAAATTTATCACTCTCTTTGAGTGATAACACTTCTGTGATTGTTGTAAGCTTTTTTCTTTTACCTAAAGAAAGAACATAACTAGTTATTGTGTAAAATATGAAGGAAATAATAAAAAACCGCATGGCTTCTTCCAGAAAAAAATGTATACTGGCGGTGGAGGAGGGAGACAATTAAGTTAATTGATTTGCCCCAGTAATCATAACTTTTGACAATAGATTTAGCTCTGGACAAGCATCAGTTGACCCCCAGGCACCCCAAATTACCTCCGGACAAGGTAATTTTGGACAATCTTTTCCTATCCCCCAGAACTCTACCTAACAAAGATTAAAATTCTTAAATTCCTATGCTGACCCTAGAAGGTATCTGTAGGTTAAAAATATAAAAAAACCATCTGAATTATCACTTTTTGTTTTGAAGCAATTAATGCCTTTAGTTTGATGAATTCTATTTTCTAATATAAAAATTTTGAAAATTAGAAAATACCTGCTGCTTGCATTTTTTCCAGGTTGCAAATTCTTTATATCATTTTATATCATTTTATTATTATCTGAAATAAAAATAAACACAGTGCAATTAAAGGGATTCCAACTGCAAAAGATTTCAAATGAAAATCTTTGAACGAAGCGAACCAGTTGTCAATCCAAATAAAAACATAAATGTTCCAATCAGAAGTCAAAAATCAATATTTCATAAAAGTTATGAGGGGTGTTCTTAAACCCCCTAAAAAATCATAACGCCCCCTAAAAGTCATAACCCTTATATTGCTACCTTAATTCAAAAGGGGCCTAAGTCCATTTTGGTCATTTTGAGAAAATTGCAATTAAAGTTTTTTCTTGATTCTGAAACCATTTTTGATGTTAAAGCTTTGAAGTAAATGTTTTCTGAAAGTCATGCTATAAGTTGTTTTTCCAATGAAAAGGCATCCGTTTGGAAAGTAGATATTTTTGTAGGTCTTTGTTGAATTAAACATAAATTTTGAAAAACGTGCAAGTGTTAATTTTTGCCTTTTAAACTTCAAAACCTGCACACATGACATTCCAAAATAAAGCCACTTACACCTAGATTCAAGATAAAGAGAAAAGACAATCTCAGTACAATAAAGAAAAACTCAAACTTTTTAGGATGCATGGACTTAGGCCTATTTGCAATTCAATTGGACTTAGGCCTCTTCAAAACTTAACAAACTTATTCATTGTTAAAAAAATAATGGATTTAGGCCTCTTTTGAATTAAAAATCACTTTTATCAGAGCTTCAGTATGAAGTTTTAAGCCTTTTTAACTTTAAAAACTACTTGTTATGTACATCAAAAGAGAGCAAATGAACCAGAGATCAAATTTCATAAAAATGGACATAGGCCCCTTTTGAATTAAGGTAGCGATATGTATGTAAAGATTCTTCTGTAAATATGAAATAAAAATGTATGTTTTCGTTTTTATTTTGTTTCTAAATATAAAACTAACCTATATATAAAAATATATGCATGTAATGTTTCACTAGTTAAAAATGTAATTAAAAATGTTCTAGAAAGAATTGCATATGCATCCATTCGTTTTTCTTTACAATTGTCCATACACTGGATGATCAACTGTGAATAGAGTTCTTCTATGTTATCGGGTATATTGTGTGGTCTCAAGTTATGAGTGACAAGATTAAAGATGATAACTTCATGATGTGTGTTAGTATAAGGTTTTTAGCATGTTGCAATTTGTCATAGACATATACTGAGCAAATACATGTCAGCTTTAAATGTAGCAGATTCACCACAGAACTTTTCTGGTGCACAGTATGGATATGTGCCTGTCAAGTTTATTTCTAGTGAGGTTGTTGGAGAAGACATATCGGTTAAGTTTTTATAGGATCCAAAGTTCCTTATTTTACATGGGCCTGATGTCTTTTTTTCATTATTTTCGTTAAGAACAGATTGCAATGTTTTTGCATTCCAATATTCCATCAAAATATAATGGGAATATGATTATGTAAAAATGTACGTGAGGTCTTTAAAATGTTTTTATGTTGAAGTTTGATAGCAATCTCCTCAGACTGAAAGCTGTCAAAATGAGCATAATTCTGTCCAACAACATGCCAAACCCACCTGCACCCAAAGGCTGGCCAAATTTTTGTGTCTTGGATGACTTTAATTGCTCTTTACAGATATTAAGTAATTACAAAAATTTGAATAAATAAAATTAATGTAAAAAATGTAGTCTGCAAGGCACTAAAGCCCTAAAACCTAGAACATAATCATTTAAAATGTTTTGCTCAAGCTACAGACCAGTTGTTTGAAAATTTTGAAAAAAATCATCCAGGCTGCAAAAGAATTTCTATTATGTTTATGAAGAGGCCAAGTATTAATTTTTTTTGAAAAATCAGACCATAGCAACATGATGGACTCTCCCCATAGATTTCAACATATAATTGCTTAGTATGTAAAAATTAAAGAAAACTAAATGAAAAGCTTTCATCAAAATTTTACCTTGTTAGTGGTAAATTTGAACAACTAAAGATTCAGACCGAAACTCAAAGGTGGTTTGACTTACTGAAGGACAAAGTAAAGTTCATTACCAACTTTTCTATTCCTGAAACAAATATCAATCAGATAGAAAATTCACACCATTAACAATTGTTTTGTGGAAGTACGAATCACTTGAGCTTGGAGTGCCCTACATTTCCTTTCTAATGTTTGGAAAGTGCACTTTACTTGATGAAAATCACAAAATCACAAAATCCATAAAGCGGAGATAAGAAAGACGATGATTGACACATCCAAATTCAACTCCCACATCCGCATTGATGCAAAACAAGGAATTTTATGATATGAAGATCGTAATTGGAGAAAACATAGTTGTTTGCCACAAAGCCATACTCGGTCAAAACAAGTATCTGAAACAGTTAATCAAATCATCCTTTACAAAAATAGAGGGTCGTAAAATTATGTTAAACGATGTTAGTCTTGAAGTGTTTTCTGATGTGAGAGAGTTTCTCTACTGGACGTCAGAAAGAAAGTCTGACATCACTTTCATGCTAGAACCTTTAAGATATTCACATATGATTCAATTGACCTGTGTGTTGAAAACTGTAGAAATCAAAGTCTTGGATTACTTCAATGAAAAGGGTTGGGATTATGTCTGGGGAATGAAAAAAGATTGGACTTACAAAATCTGAAATCACGAAAGGAATAAATGTTTCAGAAAGCCCCCACTTGACGAAAATACACCAACAGTATTATTAAGCTTGTTATCAATCAGAGTCAATAAAAGAAAATATGCTGACGAAAGCAATAAAGAGAAAAGACATTTCTTAAAAAAGCTTCGACTCATTGAGACAAAACTAGACAAGGTTGGTGGTTTACAAAATTCAAAGTCTTAGAGGCCATAACACAGGGTCAAAGAGATATTTTGGACTTATTTTAATTGGATTTTATATAGATAAAGTTTTAAGTCTATAAATTAAGTCTAAAGTGCAAAATAAATAAAAAAAAACGGACATTAATATTGACGCCCGGCCGAGTGCGCCCAATGGCGTTGGGGTTATTCACGTTCTTCAAGATCCACGAGGAACGGAGGAGTAGCCACACTTCTTAAAATGCAAAAGAATTGGCTAAAGGATTATTATAAACAGTGAAAGAGGAAGATCGACTGGACCACCCTCATCGACCTGGAAGCACTCCCCTTTTTGAAGGCAAATACCCTGCATTGAGTGTAAGCGAAGCAGGTCGTTTTAATCGCGTAGAAATTTGTACATTATTTTGGAAACAAAACTTTTTGTGAGAGTCTTTAACTTTTCAATTAAATTGTAGTCTGCCATGTACTGATAATGACAACTTGCCAACATAGATAAACTACAAATATGCATTTATCAAGAGACTCGAATCAACAGAGGACCCTGTAGAACCATTACTGGACGATTATGTCACAGGGGAAAGCCTACAAAAGATATATACGGTGCACTGTTAGCAATCAGACAACCAGACGCTGCAAAGGTTGTCACTGGATGAGCTTTAAATAAACCTGTAATCCAATTCCATTGATTTTAGTCACTCATTCAATTAAAGTGGGTTGTCAACATCTTAGCCGCTAAAACCCCCAAAAAAATGGCAGAATGATCCCAGGAAAGCGCCAAGATTCTTAGTATAACTGCAGGACAAAGTAAAGTTCATTACCAACTTTTCTATTTCTGAAACAAATATCAATCAGATGGAAAATTACACCATTAACAATTGTTTTGTGGAAGTACGAATCACTTGAGCTTGAAATGCCCTACATTTCCTTTCTAATGTTTGGAAAGTGCACTTTACTTGATGAAAAACACAAAATCACAAAATCCATAAACCGGAGATAAGAAAGACGATGATTGACACATCGAAATTCAACAGCTACATCCCCCGCATCAAACCGTACCACACTTTATTTCTCACAATAAAGATGGCGGACGTAACAAACGTGTAGCGCACACCCGATGAACCAAAGAATCGTTGGAGATCAATCGTTCGCGCATGACAGAAACACCGATTGGTACCAAACTGCTTCAAATTCATCCAGCACGATACCAACATGAACAATCCTACCGACAATCCTATCTTTCCACCAATGAATCCCTCAATAGAAGGAAAGTCGTTTTTCCAACTGTTCACCCAAAAAATCATATCTCGTTAAAAGAAAAAGCCCTCCGTATCATCCGGCAAAACTTTACCGCCATTCCAACCATCACAGAGTCGAGCTGAAACCTATTCTTGTGACATATGTGGTAACGATTTTCAAAGTAAGGGAGGACGGACTAGGCATAGAAATCGTTGTATCAAAAATCATGAAGTTGCTCCAGTATCAACCGAAACTTCTACACAAAACCAGGTGACGTCACAAACGCCAGATGACAAATTGACGTCAGAAACCTTTGATCAAAACCGCTTTGAACCAAAAGTATGGGCAAATCACACATTTAATGACCTCGATCAAATCCTTTCAGCCACATTCAACGAAATCAGTCATTGGCAAAAGAACTAGTTCAACATTCCAAGTGGTGCAGTTGGAAAAAGATTTGTTGAAGAAATCACTCGTTTGATCAATCTCTGGAATGACTTGACTCCACTATCAAACGTTGCCCTGAAAGCCCTGTCCGTGCTACCAAATCTTGTGCTCCAAAAGCAATTAGAATGGTTTATGAAAAATAGGAAAACAGTCATGACAGATAACTGGACACTATTCTTTGCCCTGGAAAGATATGTGATGTACTTTTCAGCTAATAAGTTTTTCAAAAAATACACTCTAGAGGATGAGATCCTTGGGAAAGGTGGTTATACCACTGTTTAGAAGGAATTTATGAACCAAGATTATCTAGAGAGAAAGCAGCTGTAAAATTGAAATCGTTCACAAAGACAATGTTTGCGATAACTAATACTTATGGGACGAAAATTTTTCAGGTAACAAAATGATGTACAATTTTTACGTTTATCCACTTTTATGATCTTTTTTTAACATTGTTCTATAAATGGTTTATAGTAACCACCAATTTACACATTTTATAGATTAAAATCAAATAAAACAAAAGATATAACAAAGACAGATTTAACATGAATGGGACAGCTGGTAAAAGGAAAAGTCAGACAAATGTACTAGAAGAACAACCAACAGTCAAATGCTGGAGAATACAAAATGAATCGCGGTTTTCCAAACCATGGGAAGGAAGTGATGCTGTTTTGGTTGTAGAAGATGAAGAGTTCCATGTACACACAATGATTTTATCTTTGGCCTCTGAATATTTCAAGAAAATGTTCAATGGTAATTTTAAAGAATCCCTAACAAAAAGTGGAAACTTAAAATCTTTCAAAGAAACTAATGGGAGCGGCATCAAAATAAATGGCATGAACGGTTCAACCAGTATCAGCAATATGAACAATATGAACATCGGAATGATTGTAAGCAAGACTTATTTAAGACTTATTATTTGTTGCATTCCTTTGTGCTTTTGTGGAAGATCATTCTATTTTCATAGTCCTCGCACTTAGATTTTTCCTGGACGAACAAATAAGTTAACAAGGTGAAATGAACAGGAACAAAATTTGCTTGCATATCTTCATGGATGAAGAACTGCAGTTTCAGCATTTTCATAATGGTTTTCCAAGTGCTCTACAACTCATTGAGATTCTCACCTTTATCTCTTTTTCAGCCGAACGATACGTTAGACTAACAACAACGCCACAATAACCCGCCATTCCATTACGCCGCACACCACGGTATTCTACATATTATCCGTACACAGATGGACTACGTTGACATCAACAAACCCGACAACACGGGTCGTACTGCGAAAGGAAAAAGACGGAAGAAAATGAAGGACTAGATTGGCACGAAGACACCCCAGGAAAAAATTCTATTGTGCCTGCTGGTTCTTTCCATTCTTGTAGGGTAACTGACACGTAAATTTACCCATCACGCAAGAATTGGCTTTCTTGGAAACCTACTTCTATTCAATGGCACAATTTCAATTTGATCGTGCTCACAATTTTAGTGAAAAAGAACGCGGCATTTCTGACCCTTCAAAACAGTTATGGATTTTATAAATAATATTAAAATTGCTTATTCTGCTTTGTCAGCATAGAGGCACGCCTCCATTCCGTATCATTAAAAGAACATCTTTTAATCTACGTTTTTGCACATGAAGGGGGTTTTATGGATGACTGTCTTTGTGACAAGGTCACAAGAATAAGGAAAATGCTTAAAAAGATCACGTGGTAATTTTAAAGAATCCCTAACGAAGAGAGTGACGTTAAAAGGAAAATCATATGAAAATCATATGAAACTGAAGAAGAAACAAAAACCGAGGACGAAGAATTTATCCATGGCAAAATTATTGGTCAGCGGCTCCATCTGAGGAATATAAAGATTACCGAGACGCAGCGGATCGGGAAATTTACGAAAGAAAGAGAAGATAAAGCGAGATACCGACCAATTAAAGTCACATTTACGAACAAAGAGGACAAGAACACAGTGTTGCAAGCAATAACAAAAGAAAAAGGCTTTCCTTACCGAGAGACAGAGGATTTGACCAAAATTGAAAGACAGATAATTAAAGAATGGTGTAAGGAAGCCAAAAAAATGAATGCTAAAATCAATGAAGACAACACAAAATGGAAAGTCCGGGGGAGCCCGCGAAAAAAAACTCTATTTAAAAAAGATCATTGTAAAAAGTACGAGCGGTTTATAGAGGCCCATGTGTCTTCACGGTGGCCTGCAAACCAGTAAAGCTTTATTATATATAAGAGCATGAATCTGGTATTGTCACCCAAATTGGTGAAAAAATTTGGAAAAAATAAAGTTTTGAATTTCACTTTTATTCCTGGATAATTTTTTTATTAATGACTTCAATTTTCAGAAAACATAGATATCAGGGCTTAATCAAACTGACAATTCTAACTAGTCTGTAAGTGAATGTGTAGTAGATTATGTTGTGTGAACACTACACAAGGAATTTAATATGCAAATTAATGCATGATTTATCCTTTACTCAAGCTCACAGGTTCAGAACCATCATTTTCAAAGAAACAAAAAGTTTATTCTTCTGTTAAAATTTTAATTTTGGACCTTAAATTGGCATCAGAGTATTTGTTTTCTATTTCTGATAGCCAAAGCATTACTTCCATATAATACGAAATAGTTATGTCTGCAACATGAAATACATATGAAAGAGGTAAATAAACTGGAAATCTTGCCAATGGCAAATAATTATGAAACTTTTTTCTGGTTGTAACCAACTTAAAATGACCTTACATGCAATAATTTGTCAAAGAAACCTAAAATTGGTGTTTGGAGGCTGAGAAAACTTCATAATTTGTTGCGGACATAACTGATTTTTGGAGCAACTGTTTTGTTTCACCGTCTCCCAACAAATAGCCTTTGAGACTTCAAATTTGTATAAAATGACCCCAAATGTAACCCTTGACATAGAAAAATGATTCAGCTGAGTAAGGATAACTCCTTGAAAAATTTAAAGGATTAAATAGTGTGCAGACATAACTCAAAAATGTGAACGGAAACAAGACGCTGTTCACTTCAAAACAATTTTTCGCGTTGACCAATATAATTGGCATCTTGCTCTAGTTTCCCATTATCTGGAAAGGATTTAAAATGTAAAAACTAGTCCGCAACATTTTTGATTTTATATGCCAAAAAAACTTTTTTTGGCGGTTCTGACTGTGTTTTTCAATTTTCATATCCTCTGGCTGTGAGAACAACAAAAACCAAGCTGGAAAAAGCATGTTGTTGATGAATTATAATACAATGATGTTGATCATTTTTTTAAAAACCTTATTTTCTGTTCACATTTTGAAACAAAGCCCCTTTTAGGAAAATTTGAGTACCTGTTATATCAGAAAAAATGACTGTTTAAGATTGCCCATATCAAGATTGACCAGAAACAAAAAGATTTGATATGACTATATACCTATAGAGATTTCACCAAAGCCTCAAAGTAGGGAAATTAATAAATCGAAAAGTGGGCCACATTACCAGATTCATGCTCATACATTGATCGAACATATGTTGAGATAGATTTATTCTTTCAGAAGTAGAATCGGTAAGGACGTATTGTTAAAGCCAGATTGACATTATGGTTTTACGAGGTCTGAATCGCTGCTTCAAAAACACTGAGTTTGCACAAAGTGGCGAAGAATAAACGAACCAAGTAGCAAAGAAGCAAGTTGCTAAAGCATTAATAAAGTTTTAAGGTAGAGGGTTTAAAAGTAATAGCAGGCAATAGACAAACAAATGAATGAAGTAACAAAATGACCCCATTTTGTTACTACCTTGTTAAAAAATTTTATGCATTTGTGAGTTTCAAATTTTTTGGGTCACTAAACCTAAAATTCACGTCGCATTTGGCAAAGTGCAAAATAAAACAAAAAAACGGACAGTAATATTGACGCCCGGCCGAGTGCGCCCAATGGCGTTGGGGTTATTCACGTTCTTCAAGATTCACGAGGAACGGTGGAGCAGCCACCAGGGGGGTCGGTATTAAAATCTCAGACATAATGATGTTTACTACGGTGGTGGTGTGACGAAAAATCGAAAAAAAAAAATACTACCCAGAGTAGTTAAATACTAAAATTGGTGGTATCTATATGTTAATTGTTGAAAATATTTTACTACCTGGGTAGTTAAACTGGTAAAATTAGCAAATTTTAGCTATTTTTGTAATTCTTTTAATTTTTTGGATGACTTTTCTGAAAAATTCTGAACATATTTATAATTTGAAAAAATATTCTGTTGGAAAGTTGTTTGCTGTAAACAAAAAAATTTCGAAATTTTTGTCAAAATAAAAAAGATTTTAATTCTAAGGGCAAAACATTAATTTTCGCACTAAGTGAAAAATGACCACCCTCATCGACCTGGAAGCACTCCCTGTGATTACCGCGAAGTTTTTGAAGGCAAATACCATGAATTGAGTGTAAGCAAAGAAGGTTGTTTGATCGCGCAGAAATTTGTACATTATTTTGGAAACAAAACTTTTTGTGAGAGTCTTTAACTTTTCAATTAAATTGAAGTCTGCCATGTACTGATAATGACAACTTGCCAAGATAGATATTAAACTACAAATATGCATTTATCAAGAGACTTGAATCAACAGAAGACCCTGTAGAACCATTACTGGAAGATTATGTCACAGGGGAAAGCCTACAAAAGAACAGTTATACGGTGCACTGTTAGCAATCGGACGACCAGACGCTGCAAAGGTTGTCACTGGATGAGCTTTAAATAAACCTGTGTAGTCACTCCTTCAATTAAAGTGGGTCACATTTTTCTGGGTCATTATATCAACATCTTAGCCGCTATACCCAAGAAAAATGGCAGAATGATCCCAGGAAAAGCGCCAGGATTCTTAGTCTAACTGAAGGACAAAGTAAAGTTCATTACCAACTTTTCTATTCCTGAACCAAATATCAATCAGATAGAAAATTCACACCATTAACAATTGTTTTGTGGAATTACGAATCGCTTGAACTTGGAGTGCCCTACATTTTCTTCATGGTATGAACCCCCCCCAGAGATTAGGGAGGACCTAATTTTTTTTTACAATATTCTGGCTGGGGGCTGGCAAAATTTAATTTTTAGGGGGTACCTATATTGCTGGGGGGACCTACAACTGCATGTGAAAGATCTGGGGGCTGGCTTTGTATAAAATTGGGAGTAATCTTTTTCTGCTTTCAATCCACAGATTCATTGTTTTAGTCCAACTTTTATATCAAGAAAGTTTTTAAACATCTGTCCTGTGCCGTTATATTTATTAAAGATTGCTATGTGTTCAGATTTCCCCCTTTATTTCACTTTCTTTTTTTCTTCCTTTCGTTTTTTAAAAATTTACTAGTGTTTTTACTAAATTGTATTAAATAAAAAAAACCCTCAAATACAAAAGATCATTGTAGTTTTCAGTTCTTTACTCACCTTCTTGCTCTTTAGTTTTCTTTCTGTTTATCATCATATTTTCTTTGCACATTAAAATGCTATATTTTATTTGTTGCAAGGATGGATGTATTATATCAAAATTTATTCCAGGGTATTTCATAAATTAATTTTGTTAATATCCCTATGATTTTTAGAACATTTCACTTAATAATCAGCTCCGTAAAAGGACCTATTTAGGTTTTTCATTCTTAAGTGTGAAGTTTTTTTGAAAGTAAGTTTTAGTATGATCTAATACTAAATTCAATAAGTTTTCATGTAGTTTGTGTCTTAAGTCGAGGAACTTGGTTTTCCTAAATGTACATCATTTCATATAGTTTGTATTTTTAAAGTTTCACAGTTTTTATAGTTTACATTTATAGTTTATATTTGTTTCTTCTTAGTTTATAAAAAAGTCTTCGTTTCGTGTAAAATAGCATCTTTGTTTCATCTTTATTTTATCTGTTGATCCTTCTTACCTTAGGTTATTCTACTGGGGGCTGAGAGGTTTCATGTCAGGGGGTAACTAATTTTTAGGGGGGGGCTAAATTTTCTGGGGGGACCTAGAACCCCTCTGCATACAATGTTTCTTTCTAATGTTTGGAAAGTGCACCTTACTTGATGAAAATCCATCACAAAATCCATAAAGCAGAGATAAGAAAGGCGATGATTGACACATCCAAATTGCCGCATCGAACCATACCACACTTTTTTACTTCTCACAACAAACAAACAACAAAGGTGTCAAGATGGCGGACATGACAAATGTGTTGCGCTCGCCTGATGAACCAAAGAATCGTTGGAGATCAATCGTTCGAGCATGAATGACGGAAACACCGATTGGTACCAAATTCAAATTCATCAAGCACGATACAAACACAAACAATCCTACCGACAATCCTATCTTTCCACCAACGAATCACTCTACAGAAGGAGAGTAAATTTTTTTTTCTGGTAAAATTCTATTTTTTAAAGGTACTAATAGACTTTTTTTTGCTTGACAAAGAGAACATTAGTAGAAAAATTATAGAGGCAGAAAGCTGGTTTAATGAAGCCTCCTTAGGCTAGCGCTGGCCTCAAAAAATGTTGCTATAATCTGGTTTTTAAATATCACTGCTGTCAAGTGTCAGCCAACTAACACTACTTAAAAGCGGACAAACCAAACAATTATATTGCTAACCTAAAGAAAAATGGCATCCTAAAAAATCATACAGCCACAAATATTTTTGGTAATAAAGCCTAGCTGTTTAAGCTATAAAAAATAATGGACATGCATAAAAACACCAACACCATCCTGATGATGATAAAGAAAATAAACAAATGAAAACACATGTTTGTTCGCAGTGCGATAAACGATTTATAAATTCGAGCAATTTTAAAACACATATGAGGGTTCACACTGGGGAACGCCTTTATAAATGTTCACATTACTCCAAAACTTTCATCAACACCAGTAATTTAAAGATCCACTGAATGGGGTATACTTGAGGGTACTTTTTATAACGACAGTCTGTTCTTTTCCTCTTTTAATAGCAAAGTGAAGGACAGTTTTTGGCTATCAAAAAAATAATTTGAATCTGGATTACGACCAAATTTGATTTATCCATCATTGTTAAGCGCAAATACGGTAAATTTATTTGTGTCAAATGGGAGAAAATATCCCCAGGGTGGGTAAGACTGGATATTTTCATTCAAAATATTTGAGTTTTCATCAACACTAGAACCAATGCAGGAACCGACTTGATTATCTCTTCTCTGGCTGGTTTCATTTAAGTTTACATTGTGTGTTTCTTGAATAATTTCTTGATCAACTGTATCTTCTTGGTGATCTATGATTTGTAAGTTTCCAAAAGATGGAACACACTTTTTTGTAATCACTATCAGCCATTTCTTGATCAAATATAAGATTTGAAATTCTTTTGTTTTCTAAATAAATGAAAAGCATTAGACTCTTGGAAGTTTTGTGCAAAATGGTTGTATTCAGATTGGTTCTGTAACTTCAAGATTAATCAAATCCAGAACTCATTTATTTATCATTTTCAAAATAATGTAAAAATGGAGAATGATGGTGAAATCGGAACAAAGCCCAAGAAGTTTTTTCCAACTCTCAGACTCCAATAAAAGATTCCAATTATTTCTAGGGGGATGAAGTTGAGTGTTGTTGGATGATAAATCATTTTCATTTTAAGTGCTGATTGTCAAACACATTATAGCCAAAAAGGGCAATTATCTACAATGAAAAAATGACACAAAGGAAAATATTTTACAATAAGAAAACCAAAGGAAATTTATATTTTCAAAAAGCGATGAAATATTTTGCATACTTTCATATTATAAAATATTGGAAAAAGATCAAAAATTATAGTATCCCAAAGATGTTTCTTTGAAATACATGCCAAATAGAAAAAAAACTTTCAAAACAGGGAATCAATTTCATAATAGTCCAACTGAATGCAAAAAAAAAAATCTCATATAGAATATATTTCATTATCCAAAAAATTGTGGATAGGAAAAATTCCCCTAACAAAAGACATTTATAATTTCCAAAAGCATGCTGCAAAAGCAAAATAATGTTGCATACTTGAAAACAATCATAATTTCAAAATAAATAAATGTTGAAAAAAAAGTTTTCATGCATGGGAAATCAAATGAAAAGAAAACATTTTTGATTGACAAAAAAAGTTTTCTACATTTTTTGAACACATGTGGAAAAAATGTCAAAATTCACACAAAAACTTCCATATTTTAAACGTACGTTGAAAAAAATCTCAAATTTACCAAAAAAGTTTTCTACATTTTAAACAAAGGCCAAAGAAAATCTCTGAATTAATAAAAAAAGTTTTCCAAATTTCATACACACATTGAAGAAAATCTCCTGAAAATTATAACAAAAGTTTTAATGTTTTATAACGCACATTGAGTAAAATCTCTGAATTAATAACAAAAGTTTTCCACGTTTATTTGAAATCTCCAAATTCACAACATTTTCAGAAGAACAATGTCTTTTTTATCTTCATAAATCACCCATCATCCTTAATCAATGTGGTCTTCACTGTTGCCATTGTCATCCTAAAAAAATCATGTGCTGTAATGTTATTTTCTAGATCTAGATGTATATTTTTAGGGGAAAAATTTGACTTACCTTATAAGGGAACTAATTTTGGCAGGAACTAATTCTAAAAAGTTCTAACCTGTCACCAGAGGTTTCAAAAAAGATACACAAAAACCCATTTTTCCCATGGAAGCTCAAGAAAAAACCGTGTCTGTTCATGTGAACTTTTTCACGTAACGAACAACCCTAGCAATGGGCCACACCGCAAAGGGTCGCCACAATGTACCTTTAAGGGAACTTATTTTGGCGGGAACTAATTTTGGCAGATTTGGCAAATTTAGATAAAATTCACCAAAATTAGTTCCCGTCAAAATTAAATATTTTGCTCACTTGCCAAAATAAGTTCCCCTCCCGTATTCTTGCCTAAACAACCAAACAACCCTCGAAATTAATCAAATTTGTTCAAAATAGAACAGATTTACACTGTAATTCGCCAAAATAAGTTCCCGTCAAATTTTAAAAATTTCAGGATTTTCGTTGCTCGCCAAAAATTAGTTCCCACCAAAATAAGTTCCCTTAAGGTATCTGTTGTCCATTTTGATCTCCCACAGTGAAATTGGTCAGATATATCCAGACGCTGTCAATCAAACAACTTGGAACAAAAATTGCAATCAAACCAATCGAACGTAATCAAAAGCAATCGAATAATTGCAATTTGATTGAACGCAATCGAATCGCAATTGAACGGCCGATTCTTGAGTATATTATATTCAATATATATAATATTAATTGTGTTTGATTGAGTTCCAGGAAGGTTCAATTGGTTCCATTGAGAGTCAACCATGTTCGATTGGCTCAATTGATTGTCTATTACACATTCAATTGATCTTTGATTATGTTTGATTACGATTATGTTTGATAAGTTTTTTTGATTATGATTATGTTCGATAAGTTTTTTGATTGCGATTAAAATTAAATTGGATCACCCCTTCAGAGCTTTTTTAGCGTGGGTGGCCAAGCGCTTAAAAGTACCGTACGAGAGTGAATTAATGGAACGTAATCAAATAAAATTGAATGTAATCAAATCAATCGAACGTAAATCCAACAGCTAATCCTGTGTAATATTTATTGCGTTCGACAATCGAATCGCAATTATTTGATGGATGTATTTATTTGTAAATGGGAATGGGCTATTTATTCCAAAAAAATTATACAGGGGTATTGATGAATTTTTTCACTATTCCCCTGGAAATTTTGAATAACAAATTATCTCCTGAAATGGAAATCAGGGAGTAGACCCCTCTGGAAAGTGAAATTTTGTGGAAAAGTAACTATTGATGCTAGTTTATGAAGAGAGAACCCCCTGGAAACAGAATCCATTTATTTCTTACCTAAATACTTGAAACCGTGGTAAAAATGCAAAAGTCTACCATCTTGCGAACTTTTAGTTACGTCAATAATGGCCGCATACCGTGAATGGTCCTAAATCCGACAGCCCTGCCTAATTCCGACCCCCCAAATAACTGTTATGAAAAGAAATTCTATGTTTACAAACACTCCCTCTCCAAGTTGAACGATAAACTATTGCAAAAATTCTCAAAACAAATTCAAAACATCTAACAGATGGCTATATATAATTGATAATGTCAAAACGTCAATAATGTAATTAAAAAGTGTGAGTTGTAAAAGTAATTACTTTTTATTGTTGGACATATTGCAATAAAAAATTATGTTTCGTATAAGAAGCAATTAGTGTTAATTATTTGGTTCAACTTTTACTGTATCAATTTTCTCAGTTTAGTTGACACTTTGGTATTTTTGTTGCGTCACAGCAAAAGGTTTTTTTATTTTAGTTTTTATCTTTGAAAGACCACGTCGGATTTAGGCAGGGCTGTCGGATTTAGGACCACTCACGGTAAATTATGTCAGAAATGTAAATCAAACAAGAAAACAAAAGTGAAACGCATCGTAATTATGCATTCGATATTGCCGCTATTTACAATAGCATTCTTTCACTGTTGACCCAGAATGAAACAAATGCGAATTTTTTTTTGCTTGGAAAAGCTTCCACTTGACACAAAGAACACAAATGATCAATGTAAGAAAATTTTTTACGACCCGACAACCCCAACACCGGACTTACGGAAGTCCCAAGTCCGATGTGCGTGTCCCGCCCGGTGCACATTAATTTTTTCCCGACGCATGTCCGGTGCCTAGAGTAGAGCTCTCGACATTAAACACCGGAATTACCACGTCCGATTTAGCAAAAGGATACTTTTTGACACCGGTCAAAACGATGCGCCAGCAGGGTCATAAATAATGGAAGACTGGAAGACTGTAGCACACAATTAATAAAGAGGTAAATTAACAATAAAAATACAAAAAATTCCATGCATGTAGTAAATACAAAAATCACTGACCTTGGTAGTTTCCCTTTTTTGGTCAAAAAACAGCCAGCAGCCAGCAGCAAAATAAAAACCAAAAATATTACAATGCATAGTCCAACTTCCAACAGATTAGATATTGCTGTTTTCATATTCTCTTAGGAGTTTTGTCATCCAATAATTTACTGCTGCCTCCTTTACATGGCAAGCTTTTGTTAGACTTGATAATTGACTCAAAATTCATTGCCAGAACCCAGAACATTTATTTTATTTGAGATGCTTGAAAAATTATTGCTATATAATATGCTATATGTTTCATGATAAGGGTAAGGCACTTTCAGTGTCAGTTTAAAATAAGAACTTACTGTACAGAGAGGGTATAAACACTTCAATTGACCTTGTTTACCACCAGCATATCCTACCAATTTAGTACCTTGTACCTTGGTAAAACAACACCACTATAACCACACGAGGTCACCCAGGCACAAGGGCCATGTCCTCTGATCTGTTCAGCTGATTCTGCACATGCGATTTCTGCAAAAAATCTGCAATTTTGAATGACAATTAAATTTTGCAAATCGTACCTACATCGACGTGAATGGTACCTACAATGAAGCAAATAGTACCTAGTACCGCGCAAACAGTACCTATAATCGCAAATGGTACCTGGTTTCAAGCAATCGGTACCGGATTTTTGACATATAGTACCTATCGATATTGTTATTATTATTGTTATTATTATTATTATTATTATTATTGTTATTATTGCACTATTGTTACATTGTTACCTTAATATGCCTTGTTTGGTCAAACAATTCATTCAGAATCTTTGATTATTTTCAACACTGACCATTTACTGGTACAAATCTGGTACGGCGAGTGACGTACCTGCCTTACACGGTGCGGCGTCACAAGAGTTTTTTTCTGAATGTTCGATGATGCAATCATTTAACATTTTTTAGAACTATCTACCTACTTTTGTAAATTATCGAAGAATCAAATACCCTTCGCTGTCTCCAAGTTCATGCGGTATCATTTTGTGTACTGCATTTAGTAACAATATAAGCGATTACAGAAAGATGACCATCATTAGCGCCGACGAAGAAAATTTTCTCATTTAAACTTTTTTGTTTTGGCTCAAAACACTCTTGCTGGATGCAATATTTGCATCACAAAATGCGCCCTTAGAAAAATAAGGAAAAAAATATTTGTTTCTGTTTCAATTTTTGATTATTTTGAATAACTTTACAATTGCAATAGGTCAATATGATATGAAGGATTATGCGAGCGAAGCGAGCAAGAAAATTTTACATATTTAGGTTTATTCAGTTTTGTTTTAGACAATAATTTGCTTTTCACGTTCACGCTCAAAATCTCGATTCACGAATTCACGCTGGTAAAATCTTATTTTCACGTTCACGCGGATATCTCAATTCACGTATTCACGCGTTGAAAAAGTCCAATTCACGTATTCACGACAGAAGAAAGGGTCATTCACGCGTCACGCCAGCCCCTGGGGGAGCCCCATTATAGATACGATAATGACCGGTCTGTGAGGGCTGTACTGAGAAATATTGTCCGAGGTGAAGAAACGACTGAGCTTACGAGGTTGTTGTGTTGACCAATATCACAATGAATTTTCTTAACGACAGGCAACTCTAATACAATAATGACCGGTTAGTGAGGGCTGTACTGAGAAATATTGCCCGAGGTGAAGAAACGATCGAGCTTGCGAGTACGCTGTAGTACGCCCTATCTTCTGTCAAGAGAGTTTTATATCACTGTTAAAGCCATTGAACTTTTACATAGTTATAATGTATGTTGATTCAGCAGATTGAATCTTTTGTAATGAATAAAGAAAAATGTGGAGCAAGATTTTTTCTCTTCCTTTTATTTACAAATTTGAAAGGAATCTTTTATTAAAATTTTGCTGAAATCAGTTTCAGACAAGTCGGGTGTATATAACACCGTATAATTCCTTTAAGAGAGTTTTTTAAAAGTCAAACTTCTGAGCTAAGTTTCATCAATATTAATATCACTTATCTTTCTTGATACGTCTTCTTCTGTATCCCAGCTGGCACACAACGCTCTTTCAACGTTCATCTAACGTTCGCAACGTCCATATAACGTCAGATGAATGTTGAAACAACGTTATGTGCCAGCTGTGATGTGTTTTGTTGTGTTTTCACCATCAAACAAGTTTGACTTTAAACCATTGGGGAGCACGACCTTGCCTTCGAAAACTAAATTACACCCCTTTCTATCAGACCCACTGGGAACCCTTCCTACTGGAAAAATTGGCCAAAATATCGCCCCCTGTGGAAAATTACGCTCTGATTTTTGTCCCCGCTGAAAATAATCAGATGAGCGATTCCTCATTGCAAAATATTGTGCTATTCTCCATCTCCATTGAATTGTTTTGGCTAGAAAACAATGGAATTCAAATCCCCAGCTATAAAAAAACATGGGACTATCAACAGTAGTGGTGGGTCGGCTAAATTTTGGACAAACTGGAGAGGCAATTTCAGGAAATTTTTATTTTGGCGCCTGGTATTAAAAGTAAATATCTTTGTGAAAATTACGCGAGCATGAAATTAGTGATAAGTAATAAGAAACGTCTTTTTTCGCACTTTGTATTTCGGCACCTCCCACGGCTTGACAGCGCTGAACATACGCCGAAGCCGTTAGTTTGTTCCGTTAGATTGGCTATCTTGAAAATCACACTTTATATTAATTCATGATTCCAGGTTGAAGTTTACACCAAATTCGACGGAAAAAAGAATTCCTGTAGTAATGGAATATTGTAAAAATGGTGATTTAAGCCATTACTTATCACCTGCTCCATTCGTTGAGGAGCAAAAAGCAAAGGAATTGTTCCAAATTATCGTCAAAGGTGTCAACGAATGTCACCTACTCGGAATCTGTCATCGGTAGGTTGTAATAAAGTTAAAAATATTTAAATGATTGCGCCGATATACCGGACAAAAATCAAAATATAATAGCAGCATTCTTTTTCACCGTTCAACAAATGATTGTGGATAATAAGCAGATATTCGACAAGAAAAATCGGATATCGAAAATTATTCAGTCGAACTTGATGATATTCGACGAAGCGAAGCTGAGTCGAATATCATTGAAGCGAGACTGAATAATTTCGATATCCGATTTTTCACGTTGAATATATGGTTTATCGTTCACCAATTAGCAGAAAATCATTTTCATTTTCCCTACTTCATTCAGCCTTTCTCTCTTTGTATGACATTTTCGAACGTTTTACTATCTTATTAAGGATGTCAAATTTCCTTTCTTTCTCTTTTGTTAAAAAGAAGTTTGCTTTTATCTGTTTTTGTATATTTAAATAAATATATCAAAAAACTATTTTCTTTATGCTCGCTGCTACAAAAGAGATATGTTACTATCGGATATCTAAAAATATTCGACAGTGCGTTTTGCTTAGAGGTGGACGATAATCATAAATATACAAGTTAGCAAGTATCAATATCGATAGTTTTTTCTAATCGCACTTATCAATGCGTATGAGAGCCATGCATAGGCCGGTCTCCACTTGCGCACGCTTCGATCGCACTTTTTCTAGCAAAGCTTCCACCTCATCGGTCAAAAGAATAATGAAGCAGCTCCATTGGCGCGATCTGTGACATAACGGTTGAAACTGGTTGAAAAAAGTTGAAATGTGTTCAACTTTTTTTTCGAGCGCGCGCTACATTTTTATGACATTTTTATGTAATTTTTTTTCCAAGCAAAAAGGATTTAAGCCAAAAGGTGTTATGGCAGCGCGCGGAAGTGGAGACCGGCCTTATCACTCTTAATTCAGGACTTAGACAGCCATTTGATTTATCTCACTCGTTAGGATTCCGCCTATCAGATTCTGCTACGGTCGATTTTGATGTTAATATTCCTTTTTTTCATTTTTCATTTAATTTAATTTAATAATTTTTTGATTTAAAGATGGAAAACATCTTTGTTGACAAAAATTAGCGAATTGAAAATAGCTGGTAAGATTTTTTATACCAAATAAAATATCTGTGCACTTTATCACACAACTTTTCGAGAGCTAAACCCACCAGTTTACCCAACTATAACAGTCTATGAAATTTCAAGAAAATTTGACTGAATGCAATATCCTTTTATAAACGAACGTTTTTTTAATTTGACATTTTGCAGAATTCTTTTTTTGTAAATATTTTTCCTTTACTTTTAGACTTTGGAGTCTCCGAATTCTTTAAAGATAGCTTTGATGGCCTTTTGAGTACCTACTGTGAAACAGCGTCTTACATGGCACCTGAAATGATTCGAGGTTATCTTGGAGACTGCATCCGCTATGATGGCACTAAGTCAGACAATTGGAGTCTGTAAGTTTATTTCAAATTTGACAATTCTAGTTCTTTTTTGTGCCATTTCTTCTCAGTGGACCGTTTTATAAGAACATGAAGTTTCATTTTAACAAAAGCCTAAGAACAATTAAAAAAATGCCTTTCTAAGTGAATAAGAAGAGTTTGAACCAAAATTTACTGGTTCCTATAAATAGTAATTTTATTACTTACTTCTTACTTCTTCTTTAGCTCGTGTTCGCAGGTGCCAACATTGAGTGGTTAGGGCGAAGGCCAACCATATCCTTCTTTTTCTTCAAGACCTCTTTGTAGAACTCGTCTGCTCACCGACCATCAAGCACGTGATCTTCGAGTGTTTTGATTGGTCGGCCTCTTTTCTTGTTAGCGTTGTCGTTGAAAAGCAGTCTTTTGACAATGCTGGTGTTCTTTTGTATTGCAATATGGCCAAGATAGTTTTGCTGCTGTCGTTTGACGTATTGAAGGATGTCTTCAGTCTTACAGACGCGTAAAACATCTTCACTTGACATGAGGAAGTGGAAAGTTTGCTCATTGTTTTCATCGATATTTCTTTCAAAGCCGCCTCTCACCATCTTACGAAGCATATTAATGTAGGCATCTCCTGTTGAAGGTTAATTGAAGTGTATGTCGTCTCCAAGATATCTGAACACTTCAACATTTTCGATGACTTGATCATAAAGCGTGACGATAGATTGAGGATATACTCATCTTGGTTTTGAGACTTGAAATTTTTGGTTTTCTTGGCGTTTATTTGCAGGTGAAAACGAACAAATGTTTCATTGAGAATTAGCAGTAGAAGCTTGAAAACATCATCTGGAGTTTGTGCTAATGATGTTGTTGTTTTATGATACAATGATTCGAGTAGATTTATTAGGGTAGACTCGACTTGCTCAGGAAATCTCTGGTAGATGGATTCGAAAAGCCAATTTCGCACAACGTGGTCGAACGCGGAGCTCAAATCGACGAATAGGAGATATACTGGCTTTTGTGTTTTGTCCGAGATTTGTTGAAGTCTTTTTGTCACATATATGCCGTCTGCGGTTCCTCTACCACGTTTAAATCCTTGCTGCTGGTCAAGCAGTTATTCGTCATACCAGTCTTTAAGTCTATTCAAGTTATTATCACCATAACTTTACAAAGACTTGATCCTACTTGTAAACCTCTGTACGATGATGGGTCTTTCGCACTTCCTTTAGCTTCTCCTTTCCATAAGGCAATAAGCTTTGAATGACCCCATGATGATGGTATAGATTTCGTCGTCCATTTTTAAAGAAGTATTAATTCGAGCTCTGATAATAGCGCGTTTGGCTGCATACTTGAAGAATTATACAGGAAGAGCGTTTGAGGATTTACCATTCTTTAAAGATTTGAGGGTAGATACAATTTCGTTCTTTTTTGGAGGGTCAAAATTGATGAACTCGCAGGTAATTTGTTGCAATACAGCAATATAATCTGGTATATCATCAGTTCAATTTCATTATTTTGTTCATTAGTATCTTATTAAAATTTTATACTTTTTTTTAGCGGCATCATCCTGTTTGAGGTGCTGACTGGTAAGCGACCATATCCAGCATTTGAATGGAGAATAGTGAGCAAATTAATCGAGAAAAAAAGTTTTGCCGAGAGACTGCCATCTGAAATTTCGTTGTCCTAAGGTAAACACAAACAATTATTTTTCTTTCTTTCGAGGCTCACCTTGACTCTGTAAGGCCACACAATAAAAACGTCAACCACAATTATACGTATACAAGTATACGCCGATTGAAACGCCTCTAAGCGTGGACCACGGCGTTCTTAGGTGATATCTAGTCAACAAGAAAATAAAGCTTTTGTCAACATCTTTGGGATTCTAAACAAAACCTTTCGGAATTTCGAGTTTTTCCGTGTAAAAGATTGCGTTATGAATATCAAGAATTTAGAGTCAATACAAAAATACATTTTGTTTCATTTTCACTTTAGAATGTCTTTATCTCCTCGGTCGCCTTTTGGAAAAAGATCCAAAGCAAAGGACATCAAAAGTGAGTCTTTCCAGCGAAATTTTAAGCCAAAATGTCAAAAAATGCTAAATTTTGACAAAAATCCACTTTTTGAGATTTGACCGTTTTTTGGCCATTTTTGATCAACGAGTGATTCAAGAACCTTCAATTTTGGCCCTGTTTCACTTTAGTCTATCCTTTGGCCAATTGATATTAAGTTTTACAACTGGACACCTTTCCATCAATTCAATCAAGTCCCTGGCTGCTGTAATTCCCCTAACCTAATTTTACCTTGAGGAATACAGGGTCCATTCATTTTCCTTGAGGAATACAGGACTCATTCATTTTCCTTGAGAAATACAGGGCTCATTCATTTTCCTTGAGGAATACAGGGTCCATTCATTATCCTTGAGGAATACAGGGTCCATTCATTTTCCTTGAGGAATACAGGACTCATTCATTTTCCTTGAGAAATACAGGGCTCATTCATTTTCCTTGAGGAATACAGGGTCCATTCATTTTCCTTGAGGAATACAGGACTCATGCATTTTCCTTGAGGAATACAGGGCTCATTCATTTTCAGGAATACAGGGCTCATGCATTTTCCTTGAGGAATACAGGGCTCATTCATTTTCCTTGAGAAATACAGGGCTCGTTCATTTTCCTTGAGGAATACAGGGCTCATTCATTTTCAGGAATACAGGGCTCATGCATTTTCCTTGAGGAATACAGGGCTCACTCGTTTTCCTTGAGGAATACAGGGTTCATTAATTTTACCTTGAGGAATATAGGGTCCATTCGTTTTCCTTGAGGAATACAGGGCTCATTCAATTTCCTTGAGAAATACAGGGCTCGTTCATTTTCCTTGGGGAATACAGGGCTCATTCATTTTCAGGAATACAGGGCTCATGCATTTTCCTTGAGGAATACAAGGCTCATTCATTTTCCTTGAGAAATACAGGGATCATTAATTTTCCTTGAGGAATACAGGGCTCATTCATTTTCCTTGAGAAATACAGGGATCGTTCATTTTCCTTGAGAAATACAGGGCTCGTTCATTTTCCTTGAGAAATACAGGGCTCGTTCATTTTCATTGAGGAATACAGGGCTCATTCATTTTCAGGAATACAGGGCTCATGCATTTTCCTTGAGGAATACAGGGCTCATTCATTTTCCTTGAGAAATACAGGGCTCGTTCATTTTCCTTGAGGAATACAGGGCTCATTCATCTTCAGGAATACAGGGCTCATTCATTTTCCTTGAGGAATACAGGGCTCACTCGTTTTCCTTGAGAAATACAGGGTTCATTAATTTTACCTTGAGGAATACAGGGTCCATTCATTTTCCTTGAGGAATACAGGGCTCATTCAATTTCCTTGAGAAATACAGGGCTCGTTCATTTTCCTTGAGGAATACAGGGCTCATTCATTTTCAGGAATACAGGGCTCATGCATTTTCCTTGAGGAATACAGGGCTCACTCGTTTTCCTTGAGGAATACAGGGTTCATTAATTTTAACTTGAGGAATACAGGTTCCATTCATTTTCCTTGAGGAATACAGGGCTCATTCAATTTCCTTGAGAAATACAGGGCTCGTTCATTTTCCTTGAGGAATACAGGGCTCATTCATAAAAAATGTCTTGAAATTTTTGTTCCGCTTTAGCTTAAGAGACGAAAGCTGGTAATTTTTGAATGTTATACCTCTAGCGCAAAACGATCCGTTGACTGGCACAAACACATCTCCAGTTTTTCATTGACCCGGTTGTGGCGCCACATTTTTATGATTAAACCGCCCATGGGAGTCTACTGCGCTTCTTCCGTTCGACTGGCCCCAAATTACGATCTCGCCGATTAAAGAGGTCCGTGGATTGTACCCGCACCTAAGTTGTTGACGTGTTTTCGGTTGAAGTTTGGCCAATGTGACTTGGGCCATTTGCGTGGTCTACGCTCAGAATGGAGACCTCACAGGTCTTGCAAGGCACAATCGAGAAAAAATGTTAAAAGTTGGAGTTACTGTCTATTTTTCAATTGAAACTTCATGAGGAGTAATCGAAAACCTTAATGAGGAAGTTTTAAAATACGGTTTTAATTTAGCCCTTTTCATAAATTGCATCACTTGCACTTTTTTCAAACTATTGCTATATGGTAATCGATTACCGGAGGAGTTTAATTAAGTTCACTCTATTCAGCGGCAGATCTGAGGGGGCTCAGTTCAGCTGAACCACCCCAACCCTTTTGGTAAATAAAAAATACAAAGAAAGGGAATCAAGTGAAATCTAGTTTTCTGATCGGAACTGATTTTTCTTCTCGTTCATCTCGATATTATTTTACCAGGGGTTGTATGCGATGTTTCCGTGGTGCGCGCCACAAACTTAGCTTTTTCTGCGCTAAAAAATCTTTAGGTTATGAGTGTACGGTGTAGCTAGCTTTCCCGCGCTGTAAAAAATCTTTGTTATGATTTTTTTGCGGGATTACTTATCTAGCTGCTTCTGTGCTAGGAAAATCTTTAATTTTGAGCCTGGTTCAGAAAATGCATTCAGTGAAATGGCAAAAATGAGGTGGTTCAAGGAAATTTCTCGAAAACACGAGACCGAACCTGACCGATCGTTTTGAGCGTGAAAGATTTCCTACAAAAATAACTTTCAGTCGCATGTCGTCGCCGGCAGAATGTTGAAATGATTTGAAGGGTGGCCATTCGTACGGCAAACGACCTCAATTCTTTGCAAGTGGATTGGTATACAATGTTTTTGATCCATTACTCTTAAACTTTCGGTATCCAGTAACAAATTTTACACTGACTTGTAGTCTGAAAAATTCTCATCACGAAAGAAAATTCATTAAAAACAGATTTAATTTCTTATTTTCCAGCACTTTAACTTTTTATCTAATTATGCCGTCGTGATGCCGTTATATTATTTGAATCGCTAGAATATTCTTAGCAAGAAAATATAGGTATCTTTTTGTCTGAACGAGGTGTTCCCAAAATATAAGCCCCTAAAGTTTACGTATTAATTAGACTCAAAACAAAATAGTCTCGTCACATCGTGCTAATTATACAGATTTATTTGATCAGCAACAAAAGAAACCCACTAGCCGAAACAAACTCCCTTTAAGGACAAAGGCCCTGGTGTATGACGAGCCGTATTGCCATTGTCTTCAACAAGCTGTTTTTCTATCTCTTTACACCCCTCTGGCTTCAGTCAGGATAAATTTGATTATGTTATGAATCTTAGGCTTTAATACCTCGTTATAGTCATATCCGTAAAAGTGAAATGTAATAACGGAAATTCCAATACTGATTCAAATATATTCGATTATATCCATTATTTATTTAAGGCATGGCATTCGTGGGCTTTGATGAATTATGAGAGTGTTTTGTATTACAAGAATAGCGACACGCCCATTGCACCTCCTATGCCAGTCGTTTCCAGTTCTCCTGAATCACCAAGAAAACCTCAGGTAATTTATTAGTTTCTATGATTTCAAGCCCTAACAGACAATTTTTGAACTTTTGAACTTTTGGATCCTCGGATCTTAAGTCTAGCATTAAAACTCAGAGTTAAAATTCTACCTTTCCAACCTAATTTGGAGCACTTACAAATTGTTTGTGGTTATAAAATTTCGTGGGGAATTTCCCTTTTGTGCCAATTATTTTGGAACTGATTTTAGTAACCACTGCTCAAACTTCTTCCATCCCATCGAGGTTAAAATGTGGCACAGTAAACATTGAAGTAGCTGAGAGATTCTCGCTTAGTTGACTGAAATCAATTTTCCATCTAACATGAAACTCCCATTTTGAACGCTTGATTACTCTCAATTCCGTATGGATTTCAATCCGACATTTTGGCTATTTTTAAATTAATATCAATAAGTGATAGATGATTCTATCAAAGAATGCTCGATGATCAGGACCAGAGCTTCATACAGTGTACAAGAAAAAACAAAACTTGAATTACTATAATTAAATCTTGTTTTTTCTTGTAAACTGTATTTTTAAATCATCGAGACAAAGAAAACACGAAAGATTTTGGCTTAGATCGGTCATGGCATCTCTGGGGTCGTTTGCTCCTGGATAAAATATTGTTTCATCAAAGTTTGTCTCAATATAATCTGCAGCGGAGACAAAAAAGATCTTCTTTGTTTTTTTGTTTTTTTTTGATAATTTTCCCCCTGGAGGTTATCATTAAACAAGGCCACTATCTAATTCGAATTCTATCAACAGTTTTTTGTCCCCGCTGCAGATTAAATTGAGGTAGAATTAATACGTCGGAAAAATTATTTTTTTTGCTATATTGTAGCCGTTGGATGCGACAGTGCATAATTATACAGTTCCTGCTGTCAAAGCTTTCTTTCATTTCATCTCGGTGTCCCGTGGTAATTCGCTCATCCAAGACACTCTAAAGTTAGTTTACTGTTTAGAATAATTTTCATCGTAATTCATGATATGCACCATTGCAATGTCTTCCTAGACCCTATTGACTGATTTTACGTTACTTACCGCAAATCAGTTGTTGGGTCCGTGATGTAAGGTCAGAAGACATTGCAATGGTGCATATCATGAATACTCTTGTCACTTAACAAGAATCTTCTAGGACTTAACACTCGTTGGCAATTCAAAACTTGACAGAAATTGTAAACTTTATAATGCGTAATGTCAATAGTTTCCTACTTTGCTTTCATGATTCAATCAAAGTTTTTGTACCACGAATTTTTGGAAGTCTCATTTTCATTTTAGAATTAAGGAGTTAATTTTTAAATCAATCTTATTGTAACTTCGACTACTTCTTTGTTTTTGTCCGATAGATTGTTGACGTTATGGTTCGATTTCGGACATTATGATGACGTATACAAAGCACTTGTCGATGGATCGAAAACCATTCATATTGATCTCTGGCTCCCGGTACCTAGTCTATTTGAGCTTTAAATCTTTTGATTTCATTGTCTTTCAAAATTCACACAGTGTTTCATTGTTGAATGCCCCTTTCCATCGGGATGGAGCAACTTATCATAACTAAGGCCACTTTACCAACCCCTCTTTAGCTCGGATACGAATCAGTTACTTAAAGTTTTTTCATCAGAATCTGTTTTTTTTTATTGAACTTAGTAAAAGACAAACGTCAAAAAGTCGTATATTACACAACTGTGTTTTTACTGTTCTACTATACGTAATTTGCAATTTTATTTATTTAATTTGAACACCTGCGTTTTGAACACATCCTACAGCTGACCCTATTGCCTGCATCTTTAGTTCCCTATAAATAGCGAAAATTCAATTCAGGACAAAGAAGAAAAACAACGTATTTTGCGTTTAAAGATGTTAATATTTGCAAAAAAATAGAAGTTTGTTGGATGTTTAGATGCGTAGACGCTTGAAGAGTTGCTCAAAGTCTTTATCGTCACTTTCGTCATACTCGACATTTTTGACATTCAACGCAGATTTTCTCTTTCGTCCTTTTGCGACGTTTGATTTAGCATCGTTAAGTGTTTTAGCAACATAGTCGGTTGGTGTGAAAAGCTTGTTAACTTTGGTTTCTCCTGAGCGGACATCTGATGAGATTGTCATTTTGGTGAGCTGGTCTGCTAAGTCTTTGAAGACTTTGTCATCTGTAGATTTGTAGACTGTTGATTCACCCATTTCGACACGAGGAAATGAACGTTGTTGAATCAGATCATTCACGTCTCGGCGTTTTGCTTTGATATTACCACGAGCCTCAGTAAAAGGTTTTGATTTGAAAACGGCCTTCTTGTATGAAGCTTTCAGAACACGGTGATACAATTTCAAATTGATTTGAGAACGCCCAGTGTTTAACTTCTTTATGTTTGAATCCTCCAATGCAAATGCCATTGCACGAGGATTTTTGGATTTTCCGATCTGATGAAATTCATCTCGGGATTCAATTTTTAAATGCAAATCGACAACAGATTTGCGTTTCGCGGTGAAAACCTTTGCACGAGTGATATCGACCTTTGTCTCAGAAGCAATCTTGAACAAAGATTTACTCGAAGCATTCGAATTTTCACCAAAGACTTTCATTTTACTCAAAATACACATTTTTGCAAGACTTTCTGCGACTTGATTCGACAGAAGAAATATTTGAAAAGAACTTTCTGAATTGAAAGAAAACAATTGACGTCAAATATTTTCACGATACGTCAGAGGATGATGTTTTGAAAATTTACGTAACGATTTATTTCAAATTTGTCCAGATTTTGGTGGCTTCCGAAACTTTTACAGCAAAGAAAGTTTTCGGACCTACCTTGGAGATCCTTTTATTTTACCTTTGTTCGTTCGTTGTCCGTTCATTGTCCGTTCATCTGTTACCAGCTTTTCTCGGGCCCATTATTTATTTCTGATTTTTTGCATTGTGATGTAAAATGACAGTACCCATAAAGTGACGGAGCCCGATTTTCGAAAAAAAAATTTTTGGGCCAAGAAAAAAGATTGTTTTTATTTGTGCCCAAAACTCAGCATGGCTCCTTACCTCTGATAAACATCGGAAAGCCAGTGTAAAACAAGTTTCATCATGTTTTTCAAGCTTATGTATCTCTATGCTATGATGTTATCTTTTCTTTTCCGTTCGAACATTTTCATTCAACATGTTTCTGACTATCTATTAAGCAGCGCTCTGTCAATGTGGTGGTTTAGTTATGTATCTCATTCTTTAAATACTGTTCCCTGTTTTGAATAAGTTTTGAGACTGAAAGATTCGATTTTCCTTATAATTCACGATTCTTTTGGAATGGAACAGACACAGCTGACAAGACTAGAAATGTCAGCTTTATTAGGTGGATGGAAGGAGCCAGGGCTTGATGCACGACGGCCGAAATTGTTTTTTTATCATTTTTTTAATGGAGCCTGCCAGTGAGACACACAGATCTGTAAAGCCCGAAGGGCTAGATCCGCGGCCTTTATCGAAAAATGAAGCAAGTTTTGGTAGGATTTCCTACCAAAGAAATCATGCGACAACTAGCAATTTCACTTGTTTGAGAGATGCGAAATAGCGTTTGCCGCCTACCTTTTTTGATCTCGCGCTCCGAAAACAATTAAAATCCTAGATAATATCCATCGGCACAAATTTTAAAAAATCAAATTTTTGCTTCACTTTTTTTTGCTGGAGAAAGCTTAAAGTTGCCTATCTAGCCCTTCGGGCTTTACCGATATCTGTGGTGAGACACTGTTCTAGGTAATGGGTTAATATTTTGATATAATTGGATAGAAAAAGGTCTAATTAGGTATTTTTTCGTTGAACAAGGCAAAGCAGAATGAAAAGGTCAATAAAAGTAGGATACCAAAATTTTCTCAAATTGGTTGAAATAAATTCCAATTTTTCGGGGATTTTTATTTTCCTTGTTTCCTTAAACCCTTTTTTAAAGCCATTTTTAAAAACAATCGTCAAACTCATGAAAACTAACCATAAATTTCAAATTCCCTAGCTTACTGAATTTTCTTCTTCTTCCTTTTTTTACAATTCAGTGAAATAAGTAAAACACAATCTAGTTTGAAATTAATGTTTGGTCTGTGAATGGTCTTGGAACGGCGATCGAGTAGATGAGAGCGAGGTCATATACTTTCGCAAAAAGGGCTAAAATTCTACTTGCGAAAGTTTGTACGCCTAAAGTAATTTCTAATGGTTTGTATATGTAATCACATAATAACGAGTGCAATTCGAATATAATTGCATGAGTGATTTTTTTGTTATTAATTTTCCGAGTCCGAAAGGACGAGGGAAATTCGAAACAAAAAAATCACGAGTGCAATTTTCGAAGTGTACGAGTTATTATGTGATTACGAGCTAATCGCACAATGGCTTTCACTACTTTTTCCCAGTTAGGAAAGTAAATTACAGAAATTACACTGAGAGTTTTATATTTTTCTCTTCTCTTTATGTCTTTCTTTTATTGTTGTTTATTGATTTTCTTTCTCACAAAATAAATTTCGAATGCAATTAAAACGTTCGATGCAAAAAAAAATGTAAAAAAAACATTAAAATCAATTTTGTAAACATTGGCGCTGCATTGGAGAGTGTGATTAACGATTAATTGCTCTCTACAGGATGCAATTAACGATTAATTGCACTCTTTGAGGGCGTGCCAAATAAGAAAAAATAACCCATCGTGCGATTACTATCATAAGTTAGCGAGCACCTCACCAAAAACTGGGATTTCTTATTCCGTTTCTTGATGAGTTCCACTTTGACAATTTTCGAAAAATAGAAGCCTTTCAATTCGAAAAAGTTGCATAGTAGAATAGACGTTAATTGCGTAGAAAAAACGCGGGAGACGTCTAGTATAGGCTAATCATGTGTCAAATCTTTTATTACCCATTTCAGAGCAAGAGAATTGCAGCTAATCAAATCCGTCGCTATTATTGACGTTCAGTTTAAACCATTGACTTCGGACAAACGACCATTACCCCCCTGCTCGATACCGAATAATTCACGGGGAATCCATGTTGTTGGATCCTTGAAGCAATATTATCCAATAGCTAGTCTATGAAAGCTACAATTGATGAAGTTGAGGGGAGACGACCCTCTGTCCCTAATTAAAGCGAAATCAGATATAAGATGTATTTCGAGTAATACTTTAAAATAACAGCCCTATTTCTGACTTCTGTTTAAACTCAGAGACATCCCTGGTACGCTAAAAAACAATTCTACTCCGTAGAGTATAACTAAGCTAAAGTCTAAAATTTCAGAATTGTCTTGTAGAATACTGAAAATAATTAAAGTCCTTGGAATGTCTTAAAACTCTATTAGGCCCAGAAATTCTAGCTGTCTGTGATATTCTTGATAATTGTGGGGTATTTTGGTACTATAATTTTCTAGATTGTTTTATCATTGGTAGAGTCCATTGCGTTCAAAAAATCCTTTCCTATTACTAGCCCAATTGAAACATTGAAAATTGAGAAAGGTTCATTAAGTCATAACCCTGTTTTTGTTTCTTACTTCCGGATTTCATTTGTTTCAAGCATTTAGACTTTAGACCACAAAATTACAATAGATCATTGGGAATAATGAGGCTTAATATTTAAAACATTTACGACTTAACATACCCCATTCACCTGAAAAAAAAACCAACAGGGGAATCTTAGTTAACAAAGTACTTTTTGGACCTACCCTGGTGGGGTGGAAGTCCTATAAATTAACCTTTGTCCGTTCGTTCGTTCGTTCGTTCGTTCGTTCGTTAGTTAGTTACCAGCTTTTCTCGAGATTTGCTCATCAGTTTTTTCTGATTTTTTTGCACAAAGATGTGTAACTATAAACCCTCGAATGTAACGGAGCCCGATTTTCAAAAAAATTTGGGCCAAAAAACGGCTAAAAACAGTTTTTTTGGACTTGTGAAAAATTGGATCATTAATTGGTTCTGAAAAAGGTGTTTGTAAAATAACAAAAAAAAGAAGAAAGTCGATTTTTATGTATTTTTTTAGTTGAAAATTTTGGAATACTAGATTTTCAAGAGAAGGGAAAGTCATTACTCTTGACTCTCCACCCGCTAACCAACCTGATCTATTTTGAAATACAGTACTAGTACTTGATGGCAAAGTCTAAATGAGGTGACGCTACTTAGAAAATTTTTGTTTCTTAAAATTCTAACGGATATTTTCAAAAATATCAATGAGAGCTCATAAAACAGAAAAAGTTTGGTCAATGCTGACAAAATAACACATACCAGTACCACAACACACAGTGTAGGATTCGAACTCTCATAAATGTATATTACCTTAACTGAACATCATTAGATTTGGCTTGATAAACAAAAAGCTACAGCCATTGTTAGAAACTTATTGCTTTTGAAAGGTCGGTTGAATTTGAATACAGATTTCATATTACGCACTGTCTAAACCTTCCCTATTTATCCAATTTTTTAACGGTACAAAGAAACAAATCCGGTATGAGAAAAAAATTACTAAAAAACAAAAAACCAAAAATAAACAATGGAACAGTGGAGAAAAAAAAAAAAAAAAAAAACCAATGAAAAGAAAATTATGCATAAAGCAATATTTTGGGTTTTCCTAGGAAGGCATTTTCTCGTCTTTTTGAGGTTTTGGTTGAGCTGTTTGGTGGTTGGTTTGGTGGCTCTTGTGAAACGAGTGGCTCTGGTTTTTGCTGTGGTTGTAGCACATTAAGTTGTTGTATTATTTGTTGTTGTGGAAACGGGGGGTTTGGGAAGAGTTGGTAACGGTGGATTGGTTGGTCAGCTGGTAGTCCAAGAAGGTTGTTTTCGTGATTGTGGTTCTCGTAGTGTTGGTAGTTTTGGTTTTGTGGTTGTTGAATTAATACTCCTTCGTATCCATCATTTTGCTGTTGGAGATGTTCAAATTGCTCTTCTCCAAAAGCTCGGTTGTTTTGCCACGAGGCAGCCTCGTGACGGAAGTAGCACGAGTGAGCTGCTTCACGATCTGTCAATTTCGGTCGGGTGTATTTGTTCGGCCCAATTACGGGTTCGAAACCGGAATACCCCGCACCATAGTACGGAACGTTTGTTCCAAATATCAAACGATTTGATAAAGGCTTCATCTTTTTATATTTAATAACAATTACTACTTTCTAACACAACAATCTTGCTTGTTTATTGTTAGAAAGCTGAACGCTGAAGTCAAAGTTCAAAATAAAAAAAAATTCAATTCGTAGCATTGAAAAAAAAAGTATTATAGTAGTAGTAAAATCACCTTTGAAATCAGGAAAAAGGTTTATACCGTCTTTATATCTTTAATATTAGCGAATAAACGTCGATCTCAAAAGTTATATTTTTTGGACCTACCTGGAGGTCCTATGAATTAACCTGTGTTCGTTCGTTCGTTCGTTCGTTCGTTCGTTCGTTCGTTCGTTCGTTCGTTCGTTCGTTCGTTCGTTCGTCGTTCGTTCGTTCGTTCGTTCGTTCGTTCGTTCGTTCGTTCGTTCGTTCGTTCGTTCGTTCGTTCGTTCGTTCGTTCGTTCGTTCGTTCGTTCGTTCGTTCGTTCGTTCGTTCGTTCGTTCGTTCGTTCGTTTTCGTTCGTTCGTTCGTTCGTTCGTTCGTTCGTTCGTTCGTTCGTTCGTTCGTTCGTTCGTTCGTTCGTTCGTTCGTTCGTTCGTTCGTTCGTTCGTTCGTTCGTTCGTTCGTTCGTTCGTTCGTTCGTTCGTTCGTTCGTTCGTTCGTTCGTTCGTTCGTTCGTTCGTTCGTTCGTTCGTTCGTTCGTTCGTTCGTTCGTTCGTTCGTTCGTTCGTTCGTTCGTTCGTTCGTTCGTTCGTTCGTTCGTTCGTTCGTTCGTTCGTTCGTTCGTTCGTTCGTTCGTTCGTTCGTTCGTTCGTTCGTTCGTTCGTTCGTTCGTTCGTCGTCGTTCGTTCGTTCGTTCGTTCGTTCGTTCGTTCGTTCGTTCGTTCGTTCGTTCGTTCGTTCGTTCGTTCGTTCGTTCGTTCGTTCGTTCGTTCGTTCGTTCGTTCGTTCGTTCGTTCGTTCGTTCGTTCGTTCGTTCGTTCGTTCGTTCGTTCGTTCGTTCGTTCGTTCGTTCGTTCGTTCGTTCGTTCGTTCGTTCGTTCGTTCGTTCGTTCGTTCGTTCGTTCGTTCGTTCGTTCGTTCGTTCGTTCGTTCGTTCGTTCGTTCGTTCGTTCGTTCGTTCGTTCGTTCGTTCGTTCGTTCGTTCGTTCGTTCGTTCGTTCGTTCGTTCGTTCGTTCGTTCGTTCGTTCGTTCGTTCGTTCGTTCGTTCGTTCGTTCGTTCGTTCGTTCGTTCGTTCGTTCGTTCGTTCGTTCGTTCGTTCGTTCGTTCGTTCGTTCGTTCGTTCGTTCGTTCGTTCGTTCGTTCGTTCGTTCGTTCGTTCGTTCGTTCGTTCGTTCGTTCGTTCGTTCGTTCGTTCGTCGTTCGTTCGTTTCGTTCGTTCGTTCGTTCGTTCGTTCGTTCGTTCGTTCGTTCGTTCGTTCGTTCGTTCGTTCGTTCGTTCGTTCGTTCGTTCGTTCGTTCGTTCGTTCGTTCGTTCGTTCGTTCGTTCGTTCGTTCGTTCGTTCGTTCGTTCGTTCGTTCGTTCGTTCGTTCGTTCGTTCGTTCGTTCGTTCGTTCGTTCGTTCGTTCGTTCGTTCGTTCGTTCGTTCGTTCGTTCGTTCGTTCGTTCGTTCGTTCGTTCGTTCGTTCGTTCGTTCGTTCGTTCGTTCGTTCGTTCGTTCGTTTTCGTTCGTTCGTTCGTTCGTTCGTTCGTTCGTTCGTTCGTTCGTTCGTTCGTCGTTCGTTCGTTCGTTCGTTCGTTCGTTCGTTCGTTCGTTAGTTCGTTCGTTCGTTCGTTCGTTCGTTCGTTCGTTCGTTCGTTCGTTCGTTCGTTCGTTCGTTCGTTCGTTCGTTCGTTCGTTTCGTTCGTTCGTTCGTTCGTTCGTTCGTTCGTTCGTTCGTTCGTTCGTTCGTTCGTTCGTTCGTTCGTTCGTTCGTTCGTTCGTTCGTTCGTTCGTTCGTTCGTTCGTTCGTTCGTTCGTTCGTTTCGTTCGTTCGTTCGTTCGTTCGTTCGTTCGTTCGTTCGTTCGTTCGTTCGTTCGTTCGTTCGTTCGTTCGTTCGTTCGTTCGTTCGTTCGTTCGTTCGTTCGTTCGTTCGTTCGTTCGTTCGTTCGTTCGTTCGTTCGTTCGTTCGTTCGTTCGTTCGTTCGTTCGTTCGTTCGTTCGTTCGTTCGTTCGTTCGTTCGTTCGTTCGTTCGTTCGTTCGTTCGTTCGTTCGTTCGTTCGTTCGTTCGTTCGTTCGTTCGTTCGTTCGTTCGTTCGTTCGTTCGTTCGTTCGTTCGTTCGTTCGTTCGTTCGTTCGTTCGTTCGTTCGTTCGTTCGTTCGTTCGTTCGTTCGTTCGTTCGTTCGTTCGTTCGTTCGTTCGTTCGTTCGTTCGTTCGTTCGTTCGTTCGTTCGTTCGTTCGTTCGTTCGTTCGTTCGTTCGTTCGTTCGTTCGTTCGTTGTTTTAAAGGTCTACTTGAGAGTAGATATAAATTATATATGTTTTAAATGCATTCATAACCAGGTAGGTCCATAAAAGTATTGCTTGTTTTGATTTTGTTTCCTTTGTATTTTTAGCTGAACTTGTCTGAGCTTGTCTCGACTGCGGTCGAGCAATGATGATGATGATTCTTAGCTTGAAGATGGTATATTAATGGTTGTTGAATCAAACGGTGTTGGGTTCAAACAATATTTGATGCGAGTTTGGCGTTGGTTCTCATCAATTTGAAAGGTAAGAATACTAATTTGTAGCATCCAAACTTCATGGCACATTTTTGTGAGAATTGATTGCAGTAACCATTCCTATTACATCAATTGATCTCGTCAAAAACTATTTTTATGGCTTGATCAAACCAAATATCTGCAACAGTCAAATCAGATTTAAAACAACATTTGGATTTCGAAATATTTTAACTTTTAGACTTTACAATTTTATTGTAACACTAGCGCACTTTAAAAATCAACAACAACTATTTTTAGTCCTTTAGAGGTCCCAACACGTGTATTTAATTTCTATAAAAAGCCCTTATTTATCAGCATTTCGTCAACAACCCTCGAATCATAGCTCAGAACTATTGAGTTTTTCGGGTACAGTGGAGTCTCTACAATTCTCGAATAGGAAATTTTGCGTTGTGGAGTAGGGTTTATAAGGCATTGTTAACCGAAGGTCATAGTGCCCGAATGGGGATGCGGCACATCAAAAGCTGACTATCATTTTGCTCCGATAGGATGTTTGCCCGCGCTTTTAGCGTGCACACATATGAATTTTGTATCAAAATTATTATATTTATGGCGTCTTGGCAAACTTTAAATCTTGCGTCCATATCTAAGAAAAGAACAGAAAAATGTGATAATTAATCTACTTAGACTCAAATTTCTTTAGATCCTGACTTGAACGAAGATCAACAATGTTTCGTTGATATCGAGGAATCGGTTGATATACGTCCCGCAGAGGTCGATGTCAATTAGTAAACTTTGGGAATGAGTAAGTTATACATCAATCAAATTCTGAATACCGAAAGAAGCTTCCTTTGGTCGGATGAAGTAGTTCAGTGGCTACTATTATTTATCCTAACGTTTATGTACGTTAAACTCTTTGGATTGCCTTCAATTATCTTTGATGAATTACTGGTCTTATTCATTAGCCTCCTCTAGAAACCAAGATCTCTTACAAGTCCAGGGACTCGAGGGTTCGTATCATACGCTCTACTAGTTTTTGTCTTTACATGACATTACTTTGAGAGTCGTTGAAATTCCATTATTTTCCAATAGTTTCCTGATTGAAAACTCTTAGTACAATGTTTTGTTTCAGCTATTTTTCATCTCAACTTTTTATTTGTCTCTCACCAGGTACTGCATACATTTCCCATCGATGATTTAAAGTTAAATGTGGAAGAATATTGGATGAGATGGACAAGAAATGACCCTGGCTTGGTAAATGTGTTCCTATTTAGTACAAAATTTTGTTTCAAAACCCACCTGACGTTCACGATGTCCATTTATGCTAGATGAAGACTAAAGTTTGTTTCCTTTTTGCTCATGTTTCTGCATTATGCGTATGTGTCTTTCTGGAAGTTGCCTTTGGCAGCTTTGAGCAAAGTTATTTTTTCATTCTCCAGGTTTCTAAAGTACAATCTACCATGTTCTACTCCCTCAAATGATTACCCAATAGTTTTGCAACTTCTCTGATAAATACTTACTCGTACTTGCTGGTTTAGCCAAATCGTCCGTTTGACAACTCGCCCTCACATGACTAAAGGTTCAATCTCAAAATAAGTGTCTTGGAAAATTGGGAATCTTGCAATCCTGTTCTGCCTTTGAGATTGGCCTTTTTGTTATATGAAAACATCGACTATTCCTCTACATGAAAAAAGGGCAATCTCAATCTCAAAGATGACCACCACAGTCGACAGTAAAACTCTAAATTTTATAAGGTATTGATTTTGAGATTAAACCTTAAGTCATGTTAGGGACGAACTGTTGGCAGTTCGTTTGGGATGAACCATGTCCCTTTCGTTTTAGTGCTTCTTTGTAGAAGTTGTCTTTTGTCAACCCAGAAGATTTCATCACTTTGTCTTCTCGTGTCTCAGTTGATCGACCAATTTTCGTACGTTTGTTTACGTTGAACAAGAGTCTTTTTGTTAAACATTGGTTTGGTTGTCGTGTCAAGTGTGCGAGATTATCTCTTATTGTTGTTTTGATACGAAAGTTGCGATATCCTCGGTTCTGGTTTGTCATAACAAACCGATATTCCTCAGTCTTGGAGCCATTTCGTACAAGTTTCCTAAGCATACCAACATATACAGAATTTATTCTATTCATTTCGGCAGTACTCACATTTGGCAAGAATAAGTCAGTCTAATGCGAACCATTTAATTGAAAATCAGCACTCTTGTTTTCAAATGAATTTTATAGTTCGTTAATTTAGTAATTAGTTCATAAAATTTAGCTTCAGCTAGTGATATACGAAGGCTTATTTCTGCGTTGCCCGTCGATGGTTCGTCATATTTTATAATTTAAATTAAACCTGAAAAACGCGAAAGTTTTTATTCGCGAAAAATAAACTTTCCTACTCAGTTTTGCACTGTTTGCTAAATTTTTGCGTGTTTTATGAGTTTTTGTTACCAAAAAAGGTTAATTTTATATGAATTCGCGAAAGTTCTATCTGTGAAATTTCAACTAAAACCATAATTCGCGAAACTTATATTCGCTAAATTTCGCGACTTTTTGACTTCGCGAAACTTTCTGCCCTCGAAACTTTCTTCCCTTAAAATATAATAACTATCACGAGAATCGTACATAGGACTGAGCTGATTTGTAACGCTCTATAGGTTTACCTATACCTCAGTATTAACCCTTTGAGCGCGCAGTAGTTTTGAAAAAATTGAAAAATTTCAATGATTTTTTTTTTTAAACTTGAAAATTCAAAATGGCGTAAAAGCTTGTAGCTTTTGATTTAGACACTCGTTTTGGTACCATTGGAATGGTAATTTTGTACTCTTTCAAAAAGCATTCGGTTTATGCCCCTTTAAATCAAGTCCTAGGGACCTGGGACCCAACCTTTGGGACTTGGTATTTTGGCTGTTTCAGGACGCGAAAACGCGTCTCATGGAGTCTAAGGGTTAATGAGACCCCTGATAAAAATTTTTTATGGTCAAAACAACTTCAAATCACTCCTATTTGTCATTTTCAGTCATTTTGAGCAGTTTGGAGTCTTCAAAAAAAATTTTAAAAAATTTAGTTAACCCTTTGAGCGCGCAGTAGTTTTGAAAAAGTTGAAAAATTTCAATGATTTTTTTTTTTAAACTTGAAAATTCAAAATGGCGTAAAAGCTTGTAGCTTTTGATTTAGACACTCGTTTTGGTACCATTGGAATGGTAATTTTGTACTCTTTCAAAAAGCATTCGGTTTATGCCCCTTTAAATCAAGTCCTAGGGACCTGGGACCCAACCTTTGGGACTTGGTATTTTGGCTGTTTCAGGACGCGAAAAACGCGTCTCATGGAGTCTAAGGGTTAATGAGACCCCTGATAAAAATTTTTTATGGTCAAAACAACTTCAAATCACTCCTATTTGTCATTTTCAGTCATTTTGAGCAGTTTGGAGTCTTCAAAAAAAATTTTAAAAAATTTAGTTAACCCTTTGAGCGCGCAGTAGTTTTGAAAAAGTTGAAAAATTTCAATGATTTTTTTTTTTTTAAACTTGAAAATTCAAAATGGCGTAAAAGCTTGTAGCTTTTGATTTAGACACTCGTTTTGGTACCATTGGAATGGTAATTTTGTACTCTTTCAAAAAGCATTCGGTTTATGCCCCTTTAAATCAAGTCCTAGGGACCTGGGACCCAACCTTTGGGACTTGGTATTTTGGCTGTTTCAGGACGCGAAAACGCGTCTCATGGAGTCTAAGGGTTAATGAGACCCCTGATAAAAATTTTTTATGGTCAAAACAACTTCAAATCACTCCTATTTGTCATTTTCAGTCATTTTGAGCAGTTTGGAGTCTTCAAAAAAAATTTTAAAAAATTTAGTTAACCCTTTGAGCGCGCAGTAGTTTTGAAAAAGTTGAAAAATTTCAATGATTTTTTTTTTTAAACTTGAAAATTCAAAATGGCGTAAAAGCTTGTAGCTTTTGATTTAGACACTCGTTTTGGTACCATTGGAATGGTAATTTTGTACTCTTTCAAAAAGCATTCGGTTTATGCCCCTTTAAATCAAGTCCTAGGGACCTGGGACCCAACCTTTGGGACTTGGTATTTTGGCTGTTTCAGGACGCGAAAACGCGTCTCATGGAGTCTAAGGGTTAATGAGACCCCTGATAAAAATTTTTTATGGTCAAAACAACTTCAAATCACTCCTATTTGTCATTTTCAGTCATTTTGAGCAGTTTGGAGTCTTCAAAAAAAATTTTAAAAAATTTAGTTAACCCTTTGAGCGCGCAGTAGTTTTGAAAAAGTTGAAAAATTTCAATGATTTTTTTTTTAAACTTGAAAAATTCAAAATGGCGTAAAAGCTTGTAGCTTTTGATTTAGACACTCGTTTTGGTACCATTGGAATGGTAATTTTGTACTCTTTCAAAAAGCATTCGGTTTATGCCCCTTTAAATCAAGTCCTAGGGACCTGGGACCCAACCTTTGGGACTTGGTATTTTGGCTGTTTCAGGACGCGAAAACGCGTCTCATGGAGTCTAAGGGTTAATGAGACCCCTGATAAAAATTTTTTATGGTCAAAACAACTTCAAATCACTCCTATTTGTCATTTTCAGTCATTTTGAGCAGTTTGGAGTCTTCAAAAAAAATTTTAAAAAATTTAGTTAACCCTTTGAGCGCGCAGTAGTTTTGAAAAAGTTGAAAAATTTCAATGATTTTTTTTTTAAACTTGAAAATTCAAAATGGCGTAAAAGCTTGTAGCTTTTGATTTAGACACTCGTTTTGGTACCATTGGAATGGTAATTTTGTACTCTTTCAAAAAGCATTCGGTTTATGCCCCTTTAAATCAAGTCCTAGGGACCTGGGACCCAACCTTTGGGACTTGGTATTTTGGCTGTTTCAGGACGCGAAAACGCGTCTCATGGAGTCTAAGGGTTAATGAGACCCCTGATAAAAATTTTTTATGGTCAAAACAACTTCAAATCACTCCTATTTGTCATTTTCAGTCATTTTGAGCAGTTTGGAGTCTTCAAAAAAAATTTTAAAAAAAATTTAGTTAACCCTTTGAGCGCGCAGTAGTTTTGAAAAAGTTGAAAAATTTCAATGATTTTTTTTTTTAAAACTTGAAATTCAAAATGGCGTAAAAGCTTGTAGCTTTTGATTTAGACACTCGTTTTGGTACCATTGGAATGGTAATTTTGTACTCTTTCAAAAAGCATTCGGTTTATGCCCCTTTAAATCAAGTCCTAGGGACCTGGGACCCAACCTTTGGGACTTGGTATTTTGGCTGTTTCAGGACGCGAAAACGCGTCTCATGGAGTCTAAGGGTTAATGAGACCCCTGATAAAAATTTTTTATGGTCAAAACAACTTCAAATCACTCCTATTTGTCATTTTCAGTCATTTTGAGCAGTTTGGAGTCTTCAAAAAAAAATTTTAAAAAATTTAGTTAACCCTTTGAGCGCGCAGTAGTTTTGAAAAAGTTGAAAAATTTCAATGATTTTTTTTTTTAAACTTGAAAATTCAAAATGGCGTAAAAGCTTGTAGCTTTTGATTTAGACACTCGTTTTGGTACCATTGGAATGGTAATTTTGTACTCTTTCAAAAAGCATTCGGTTTATGCCCCTTTAAATCAAGTCCTAGGGACCTGGGACCCAACCTTTGGGACTTGGTATTTTGGCTGTTTCAGGACGCGAAAACGCGTCTCATGGAGTCTAAGGGTTAATGAGACCCCTGATAAAAATTTTTTATGGTCAAAACAACTTCAAATCACTCCTATTTGTCATTTTCAGTCATTTTGAGCAGTTTGGAGTCTTCAAAAAAATTTTAAAAAATTTAGTTAACCCTTTGAGCGCGCAGTAGTTTTGAAAAAGTTGAAAAATTTCAATGATTTTTTTTTTTAAAACTTGAAAATTCAAAATGGCGTAAAAGCTTGTAGCTTTTGATTTAGACACTCGTTTTGGTACCATTGGAATGGTAATTTTGTACTCTTTCAAAAAGCATTCGGTTTATGCCCCTTTAAATCAAGTCCTAGGGACCTGGGACCCAACCTTTGGGACTTGGTATTTTGGCTGTTTCAGGACGCGAAAACGCGTCTCATGGAGTCTAAGGGTTAATGAGACCCCTGATAAAAATTTTTTATGGTCAAAACAACTTCAAATCACTCCTATTTGTCATTTTCAGTCATTTTGAGCAGTTTGGAGTCTTCAAAAAAAATTTTAAAAAATTTAGTTAACCCTTTGAGCGCGCAGTAGTTTTGAAAAAGTTGAAAAATTTCAATGATTTTTTTTTTTTAAAACTTGAAAATTCAAAATGGCGTAAAAGCTTGTAGCTTTTGATTTAGACACTCGTTTTGGTACCATTGGAATGGTAATTTTGTACTCTTTCAAAAAGCATTCGGTTTATGCCCCTTTAAATCAAGTCCTAGGGACCTGGGACCCAACCTTTGGGACTTGGTATTTTGGCTGTTTCAGGACGCGAAAACGCGTCTCATGGAGTCTAAGGGTTAATGAGACCCCTGATAAAAATTTTTTATGGTCAAAACAACTTCAAATCACTCCTATTTGTCATTTTCAGTCATTTTGAGCAGTTTGGAGTCTTCAAAAAAAATTTTAAAAAATTTAGTTAACCCTTTGAGCGCGCAGTAGTTTTGAAAAAGTTGAAAAATTTCAATGATTTTTTTTTTTAAACTTGAAAATTCAAAATGGCGTAAAAGCTTGTAGCTTTTGATTTAGACACTCGTTTTGGTACCATTGGAATGGTAATTTTGTACTCTTTCAAAAAGCATTCGGTTTATGCCCCTTTAAATCAAGTCCTAGGGACCTGGGACCCAACCTTTGGGACTTGGTATTTTGGCTGTTTCAGGACGCGAAAACGCGTCTCATGGAGTCAAAGGGTTAAGTAATTTAATACAGTATTCCTTGATTTTCTGCTTTTTGTCATCTGTCAAAGTTACAGTCATATCAACTGTATCAATTTCAAAACCCAGAAAGGCTATCTTTTGAGTTGGTTTAAGAGCAGACTTGTCATAATGAATAAAAAATTCTAGATCTTCCAAAAATTGTTTGGTCGCTTCAATGTTTTCAAAACATTCCTGATAACTGTCTCCCTTCAGTAGACTGAAAAAAGATGGTCGAATACGATCGAATAAAGTATGACAGCGAAAACATTGTTTCTGTCAGAAATTAAAAATAGTTTTACAGTTTCGAAATCCTTGATAAAAGGTGCCATATGAAATCCGTTTGGGAACATATTGCCAATCCGGCACTATGAGATAATTGCCTCGTTTTCGTTTAAGTTGATGTGGATCTATTGTTGACTTGTTTACTCGTGCTGGAGTTCGGCTCCTTGAATCTGTGGTGGTGGCTCTCTAGCGAGGGTAAACAGGTCAGGACTGGCTCCTCCCCCCTCCCCTCCCCTTACTTGGCTTTCGTCCTCGAGCGCAAGGGTCATCATCGGTATGTTTGCGATTTGGACCATTTCCTTCGTTGATTTGTTCTCTTAAGGTGGATTCCCCCTGATAAGACCAAAAAGTTGATAAAGTCACTTTAATTATGTTATGATGATTTTTGCAATAAACTAATGAAAAATAGGTGAAAAAAAAAACAAAATTTGAAAAAATTCAAAATGGCGGCCAGAGCTGCGGCCCGAAAAGGGTAAAATATGATGAAATACCGGTTGGTTAATATCTTAAGGAATATAAAAGATTTTCCTATTAAACTTTCAGGATAAATTGACTCATAGAGGTAATAAAAATAGATGGAGAGTCAATGCCTTTTGTTCTATTCTGATTTATCATCGGAAGCAAACAGCTGTTCGGTTGCTTTGGGAATAAAGATTAGGGGTATACGTGGGGTATTACGCTGAATGAAAAGCATTACATTTTTACAAGATTTGAAATAAAATTCCATGTCATGAAAATTGAAAAAACACGGCAAATAAGCACAAAGCCAAGGGTGTTTTTCACTGACAGATTAGAGAAGGATAATCCGAATCGTTACTCGAAAACAAGAATCAATTAAATAAATCCCGATTAGGGGAAACACAAACTCTATCCATGAAAGTTGAAACCAAATGAAATATCGTTAATCGCCCTTTTTATTCGAAATTTTGCGTAGCAACTATTAATAACTCGTCCTCAGTAACCGAAACTTGTCTTTGGAAGCCTGTTAGACAGTGCGTGACAAAAAGGGAGAATGTTTGAACAATGTCCGCAGCATAAAGGTTTTCAAGCAATAGAGAAAGGCGTCGGCGAAATAAAAATTTATAGATCGTTTTCGTCGAATTTACAATTCGTTACCAAAATAATCCCGCCAAATTTAGAAATTTTCATTATCGCGAATAAATTCCGCATGCGTAAGCCGTCGGCAGAAAAGTTTGATTTTTTTCTGAAGGCAAAACCTATATGGTAAAAGAAGGGGTTTAGTAGAAAACTTATAAGATGGTAACTTCTACCTTTTTGATTATGCCAACTTGGAAAACATAAGGCAGTCTGTGCGGATCACGGTACTTAAACTTCATCGAATACCTCATAATAGGGACTCGTTTGAAGATCTCCCAGTTTGATGGTTTGCTCTTTGGGCTTGCTTGTTGTATGCTTCCTTTAAGTTTTTAATTTTTGTTTCGGCATTGCTGAGGTCTTAATTTTCGTCCCACTTTGGCTTATTGATTGTGCTATGTTGTTTGTAAAAGCGTATTCAAGATTTTTACCGTATTGTTTCTCCACATTGACACCAACATGTCGGATTCTCCGGCGTCCAGGTACAGCGTTCGCCCTGATGTGGTCTTGCTGCCGTTCCTGCCTTTTCTGAGAATTCATTTGTTGACCTTGTGTATTCAGTTGTTGAAAAAATGTTTGGTTGGCAGGAGCCTGATGCCTGTGACTTCCAATTAGTTGTGGATAAGAATGATTGTACACCCACTCTTCAAAAGAAGGAGGTCGAATATAAGCCATATTTTTTATGAAAGTATACCAAAAAATCTTGATATGCTGCTCTTTGATCCATCTTCGAACATATGCATACATATGACACTTCAGTGAAGAAATTGTCTTTATTTTCTAATCCACTAAAACTTGCTCAGGGCATGTATGAATTAAAAAAATTTTAGATCAAAGCCTGATGTTGATGTGGGAATTAAAGCCCTCCTCTAAAAAGAAACCATTATCGTGTTGCATGCTTCTTTTCATTTCTTTTTACGAACTATAGAATTAACCTTTTCACAGTTTAACAACTATTTCATTAAGTATATTGGCTTGATTTTGTCAGTGGAAAAACACCCCAAACTTCTAGGGGAAGCTGCCCATAAAGCCATCGATAGATTTAAAAAAGAATTACGTGTTACGATTAGGAACCTTGTATCGATCATTTTGTCAGAGTATGAAAACCTCTGCCAGCTTAGACGTGAAGATTTTAAGATAAGAAACTTTCATTGATAATGTGATGCAACTCTCAATGTTAACAAAATGCCAGCCCAAAAATGTGTCCTTATGAAATTAATATACTCTTTTAGTCTTGCATCAGTTGAAACTATTTCTAATCGCATTTTAACAAGGATTTTCGGCAAAATTAAGTTTTTCAAAATCAACCAAACAGTCTCTTTCTGTTCTTATAAAGTTATAAATTGATGTTTTTTGCTTCCAATGATGGTACATCAAAGAAAAGCCGCTTTGAATAGATTTATAAAAGATTTCAACGACCATTTAGATCATTACCGAGACGTTTTCTCTCCATCTATATGAGCTTGCATTCTTTCCTTTTTGCGGTCTGTTTGCTTGTGGTTTTCTGTCCTGTTGACCACCTCCCGCTAGGGATTACTCCCCTTTCGTCCGGCGTTCCCAGATTGGGTTCGCTTACTCACTTGCTTATTTACCAAAGATGATGGAGAATCTCGCCACCAGGTTTGGGCCTCCAAGCTCATACGAGTAATTTATTGAATGAATTCGGCTCCGGGTTAAGGATCTCAGAATTCCAAACTGCCCAAAATACTCAATCAACTCAGGCTCACTCCCATCATACATCCCTAAGAGATAAATGTCCTTTTGTCATAGTGATTAGCAAAGGTTCGAGCGTTTACCCATCCAGCATTACTGATGATATATACCATTGGGACGTTTCATAACCTTGCTTTTGATGTATTTGCGGATTTGGTCGAGTGAGCTGAAAAATAGAAGTATCGATGCCAGAGTTTTGTAACATATGTTTGCACCAGCTTGCCACAGTATCTTTTGTAACACAATTGTGTGGTTTTCTATTGCTTATGAATAATTGTTCTCCCTTCTGCGTGTTGGTCTATATTTTTTTAGTGCCATGTTTTGCACTCGCTAAGTCAAGTCTCTACCACCTATGTCCCCCAAACCAGCAGCAGTTGCGTAACTTTGACTAGGTTGGCCTTGAATGCATGGGCAGTCAGAATGTTCTTTACTTCTGTAACCTGGCAGATACGGTCAAAGACCAAGACTTTGGGCTTCAGCTCCGGAGGGCAGTAAAAGCCTTGGCTGTCTTGATTATAGCCATGGATCCGGTTCAAAAAATTTTCAATTTGTTTAGATTGTTTAACAAAGTTCAGGTTTCTTCACTACGAACCACCTGTACTTTGCTCCTCCAATCATTGTCTTGAGGCAATCTTTTTATACGCTATCCTGGGCACATTAATGTCCATTTTTTTAATCTGTTCTTTCTGTTGCCTTGTTGGACCTACCTCGGAGGTCCTATAAATTAACCGATGTCCGTCCGTCCGTCTGTTACCAGCTTTTCTCAGGATTGGCTCATTAATTTTTTCTGATTTTCGGCAATAAAGATGCAAAATGGCAATGACGAAAATGTGACGGAGCCTGATTTTCGAAGAAAAAAAAATTTCCGGCCGAAAATACCGGAAATATGCCGGAAAAACTGGTTTTTTGGCATTTTCTCGAGATTTTATTATTAGTTTTTTCTAATTTTTTGCTCAAAGATGCGTATTAGCACTGGCCAAAACATGGCCGAGTCTAATTTTTGAGAAAATTTTTCCCGGCCGAAAATCCCGGAAATATGCCGGAAATCGCCGTTTTTCTGAATTTTCATTGGACGGAACTATTTAAAAATCGCCGGAGCAACCCATTTTCGCCGGAAAGACAGTATTTCTTGAATTTCTCGAGCTGTACTTTAAATTTTTTATGAAATTTTGCACACTGATGCAAAATTACAATACCTAAAATGTGACGGAGCCCGATTTTCGAAAAACATTTTTTTCCGGCCGAAAATGCCGAAAATATGGCGGAAAAACCGGTTTTTTGACATCGAATTTTCATCCTTAGTTTTTTCTAATTTTTTGCAGAAAGATGCGTACTGAGAAAAGAAATTTTCCAAACAAAAGGTATATGAAAAAACAATGTCGCGAAAAATTCATTTTTGGTGCAAAACTTCAAAAAATTATAGAGAACTGAAAAATTAAATTAAAAACACTTACTTTTTTCTTTAGAAGGTTCCTTTATAGTTAGGTAATACAATTCCATACTTTTGAAAATCTAAATAAAACTCTAAAACACTTTTATAAACCCATACTTTCATAGCTAACTTTCTGCCTCCTCAGTTTCACAAAATCACGCAACATAGCTTGGTCTACCATTTCGATTTTTGAAAAATATTGTGTCATACCAAAACAAACCCCGATTGTTTCTTATCGGAAATTTCACGCTGATTCCGATTTTTGAATCGGTTTTACCGTATCTCTAACGGTTGGGGCGTAATCCGACCAAATATCATCTTCAAAACGTTTCAGATACGTCTTTCGGAACGTATGGCGAACGTATCAGATACGTCTTTCGGGGCCAAAAGGTTAACGAATCCGTTCTTGGACTCAGAACTATATCGTTTTTCAATGCTAAATAAAAGATGTCCAGCGAAAGTTTTGGAAAACGGTTTTTGAACTTCCTACAGTTAATATTTTTTGAGGCATTTTGATTGTCTCTGTTGATTTGAACTGTTTCTCCTCCGGCCAGCAAATTAGAAAAACTTTGAAGAACCTACTTAATTGCTCTCTGCATATCCAGCTTGTTGTGAAGATTCTGATGATGAAAGTCTGCCTGCACAAATCTCCTTATTTAGTCTTTCGCAGATGAATCTGGCAAACCCTGTGTCGCTTGCGTCCGAAAGAATCACTTTTGTAAATGCTGGTTTGTGTTTGATAGAACAACCGTCGTGGTTTTCCAGGTCTTTTCGCCGAGATAAAGAGGATGAAGATGACGTATCAAGTTGTGTGAATTGGCTGTTGCAGTAGCTCCTGGCAGTGGTACTGGTAGACATGATATTTAGTGGACCATCATCTCGTTGAGCACGTCCTAGTAAAACAGGGGATGAACCAGGTGAGTCGTTTTGGAGTGTTCCATTGGTCTCGAGAAAAACTGCCTGAGAGTGGGATTGGTGTTCTTGTTCATCATCAATCTTTTTTTTCTTACTTTTTGGTCCACACAACACAGTTGTGGCCAAATAAAGGATAACGATTATTTTAAAGATATTTTGTAAAGTCATTTTGAGTGTCAGTAAAATCATTCTCAATGTGACCAGGTAGTAGGAAAGGTAGGAAATAAGAATAAGACCAATATAAGGGGATGTAGCAAGCGGGACTAGCTGAAGATGAATCGCCGGAAGCCGATAATGAAATAAATAAAATGGCAGCAATCTTGTAGAAGCGGGATGTACAACCCCTGAAAGGCGTAGTGCGGGAGATGCAGGATCGATAATTAACCTAAGTTAATAAATTAGCTCCGATAAAAACATTACAGGATGCTGGAAATATCTTATTGTCTTGTCTTTAAATATGTGAAAACCCGAATACTTTTGTTGCTTTGAATGAATGTCGATATGGTTAATATCAGGTTTTATTACGAGCTTGTTAATATTTCTTAGATCTATTACTAGCCTCAGCTTTCCTTTGTTCACTCCTACTGTGAGTGGATTGTAAAATCATGGAGTATTATTAAGTTCAAGTATACATTTAGTGTCCAAAAGTTTAAGAATTGCGTCGTCTACGAAGTCTTTGTGTTTCAAGCGACTCGCGTTATTCCTTGGAAGGATGCATGATTTTCAAAGGATTTAATTAATGCCAGTGATCAGAGTGTCTTCAGATCGGTCATAAGTGTTTCCAAGTTTGATTTGACCTTTTGAATAGTTTTCGTTTATGCCCTCGGGATGACTTTTCTGGCAGCTCCAACGTTCGTTGGGACCCCAGCAAAATGAGTTTAGGGAGAGGTGGATCTCTTTTATTAAAAGTTGTGAGCAATTGAAATATTGACTAAGTTTTGTTAGTTTCTTAGCAGGCCAATGAAACTGAAATTATTCAGTAAAGTGGATTGAAAGATTTTTATCCCACGCTGGATGCATAAGTAGTAGGAAGAGTCGCAGATTATTCTCGTCAAGGTTCAAGTCGAATTGAAAAATACTAACTCGGATGCTTGTCGGATCTGAAAGTTTATGCAAAAACATTAACTTACTTTCCGCGCCCTCATTATGGATTTTGCGCGGCCGCGGGGACTAGGTCGAGTTACGTGTAGACCGAAAATGTAAACATTGAACGGGAAGTACAAATTTACAGTAGAAAGATGCTGGTTGCAGCTTTGTTATGTCTCAGAATAGAATTAATCTTATCAATTTTCTCAATATGGACAATGGGTCCTCCTCAGCTACACGCTTTTTTTTATAAGAATTGTGTAAATCCATTTTCATCATGGATATTCTTAACTTTTTTGGGAAAATATCATCCCAAAATATTCTTACATCATTCTTAGGTTAGGATCCTAATTCAAACTAGATTTAACATTTAGTACAAACGTCTCAAGCATAAAATGGCATTTTTGTGAGCTTTACTCGGGGATAATTGACAATTTATAATTGAAAATGCTCTAAAAATGGCATTTTTAGCTTGAGTAGCAAAATTTCATGATGGTGATATTCTTAGCATTATTCTTTATTTTCTGGCCATTTTCATCACGGACATTCTTATAAAGTATATTTTTGTAAAAAAAAGCGTGTAATGGTGCTGTAATTAGATGTTTCAGTAACACAGCTATAAGCTGAAAAATGGAAAAACGCTGTATGCATCCTGCATAATGTGAAATCTGTAAAAAACACAGATCCAAAGACGAATATGATTGATACCATCTTTCAGCAGACTCTTTTGTTTTTCCTCGGTGAAGATGGATTTTTTCCCTTTTGTAAAGAGGAATTTTGGATGAAGGAAAGAATGGATACGAATTATGAAAACGCAAACGTGTTGTGATTTGTGTGTTTATAGTGGCTGATCTCAGTAGCTCCTTTTCCACTTGGGCTTTGTTTATATTTCTAGTGAGAAAGAAAGGTGTCATTTCGAAGTGTGGGTTTTACAAAAAAAATTCAAACTTTAAAGGATGCGTGGTATTTGTGAAATAACAAGAAATAAATTAAAATAAATAAAAGTAAAATTAAATTATAATAAAATAATAAATTCTAAAACAAATTTTAGTATTTTCAATTAAAGGCAAACGTGTGATTCTCAGTGATTGAACCACTTCCTTCAGTGATAACTTTCTTTGTGGTTCCAGGTGGTGTTCCTCTTTTTAAAACGGAATTGACACACTCATTTGCATTCTGAGTATATGGCTTTGGTGGATATTCAAGACCAGTCAGCTTCCTTAGTTCTGCTGACATGTAGTTTCGTATATCATTCATTTTGTTGGTCTGGAAATACTGTCTAAACTTGTGTGCCTTTTCACTCCAGGAGCTCATTTTGCAAGTTAACCTGGACATCCAATTTCAAATTTGTCTAAATGTGCATACAGTCTACCAAGCCAGATTCTCGATCGTCTCCAATTGTTTTTCCCAACATGTGTCACATTATCTCAGTCTTTTTTTCTTGCGATACGGTAAGCTCTAGTATAAACGAGTAAAAGTCGATAAGAGCATTTATAATCTTTGTCTTTTTGTTATTAAACACAAGATTGTTTTCGGTGGACCAATGAAAAGGTCGATTAGATAAGCTTAGATAAATTTGGTTCAATTGACGGCGGTGAAAGATTTTCTCTGTTGTGCGGACGTCCGAAACATGAAGCACAGTTCCTATTAAATCTGGCACTAACCAATGATCTTTCCATTTTTCTCTTTCTATCATTCTTTGGCAAACGGATCAAAGATCGCGGTAGCTTTCGTTTCAGTTTGGAAAGATATTTTTCCACATCGTTCATCTCGTTTTGGATAAGCTTCTTTTTGTCATTATTAGGGAAAGCTTCCTTTTTTAACAATTTGAATTCTGTTTTTAGGAATTTTAGGAGAGACTTCTTGTTTTCAATCTCTTTTTGCAGAACTAGAATATCTTCTTCAGGGAGGTTGTCTTGCAAGCTTTGCTTTGTTTTGGCTGCTTTTGAAGCGATCTTTTCTTCTTCGACTTTTTGTATATTGTTGGGGTAAGTAGCAGGCTCTTTGCACTGAATAAATGAGCTGATCTGGTTTGATCTAACATTAATAGTGCAGTGACCATATCTAACGGTAATACATAGTGTCAAGATTAGAATTTGCACCTTGGCTTTCAAAGTTTTCGATGTTGTTGCTAGTTACACAATTTGACTGAATCAGGGAGGTGACCTTTTCAACTTTTTCTTTCTTTATTTGGGTTACCTCTGGGCTGACATGCAATTGTTGCACAGTTTGACAATTAGGAGAGTCCATCCTTTGGTTATTGGACAGAGCAAAAATTTGACGATGTGTATTATTTGCTGCGATGATTTGTTCTTCAAAAGCTTTTACCTCTTCTTCCTCCGAACAGCTGCATTGTTGGAAGAGGTTCTTCTGAGAGATCTTCCATTTCAACATCAGTGTCATAATTCATCTCTTTTCCGTGACATTCAACATGTTCACCAGTGAGAGGTTCCTCTGAAAGATCCTCCATTTCAATGCCATTGGGGTATGTAGAATCGATCATGAATCGTCTCTCGAACAATTCGAATCGATCCGTTCCTTAGATGCGAAAGGGATATTTTCTTCACTTCGATTGAAATAGTCCACTATTTGTTGGATTGTTTGAGGAGCGTTATTTGTAGAAGTGAACAGAGGAGGTGGTATCTTGCGGCGAGTTGAATGGGTTGTTTGGTGGCGAGTTTAATAGGTTGTTTGGTGGCGAGTTGAATGGGTTTTTTGGTGGCGATTTGAATGGTTTGTTCGGTGGCGAGTTGAATGGGTTGTTCGGTGGCGAGTTGAATGGATTGTTTGGTGGAGGGAATAGGTTTCCATTCATTACAATGTTGTATTCGTGTTGTATGCGCTCCATCATTGATTTCCTTTTCTGAGGTGTTTAATGAATGGGCTGTTGTTTAACATAGTTTGGTTCTTGTGAAGTTGCAGATATCTTTGGTACAGAGAATGAAATTATTCTGCAGACATTTCCCGCTCAACAACTTCCATAGGCTCGACCTAAAGAAGAGATTATAAATATTCGTTATTTTGCTAAAGAGATATTACAGTGTTTTAGGGAAAGACGATGAACACTGTGTACTTGGTCGCTCACAACAAAGTACAATGAACCTAGAGATTTTTAGAAAAATTTGGCGTACAAAGATACGGATTGAAATTTTGATGATTAAGGAACCTGTAATAGTTGTAGATAACTTAGGTAAACTGTTGTTAAAACTATAACTATGTATATAGGTATTGGCAGTGCGTATGCAGAGCGTATTACAACTACCTACTGTCAACATTTAACCCGAATTATGTAATACTTGTGTGTTTATCTAGTGTCTAAGATAGCGTTTAATGAAAAGTGTAGAGATTGTTGTCAGAGGATGATCGTCTACGACTTTTAAATGGTCAAATCCAACGAGTCACATACCTCATTATGCTCATGGTGGTCGATATCCATTGGTTCTTCTTCACATTCGTTTCTAATCGGCTGTTCACTGAAGTTTTTGCTTCTTATTGGTTGTTCACCATAGCTCTCGCTTCTCATTGGTTGTTCACCATAGCTCTTGCTTCTTATTGGCTGTTCACCATAGCTCTCGCTTCTTATTGGTTGCTCACCTTAGCTCTCGCTTCTTATTGGTTGTTCACCATAGATCTCGCTTCTTATTGGTTGTTCACCATAGCTCTCGCTTCTTACTGGTTGCTCACCTTAGCTCTCGCTTCTTATCACTGAAGTTCTCGCTTGCTATTGGCTGTCCAATATTATCAAAAGCTTGATTTTGTTGTTGCAATTTGGCAAGCTACAGAAATCTTACGATTTTTTCATCCAATCAAATCTGAATTTGATCAGTCTTTTTTGTCGAACGATAGGCAAAAACACCAGAGATGAATTTCAAAATCTAAATATCTATTTTTTAAAGACCCACTTTAGTGCTACTTCATGCAAAGGTAGCGTGAAATATAGCCCAAGTCAAATAACGGTTTAGACCTTTCAAAATCATAAACTACGCCAGAGCCATGTGCAAACCACCCCACAAACCGCCACTGTGAACTTCCTTAAATATCTATCTATCTTCGAAAGCCCCATACTTTATTGAATCGGGAACTACAATCATGTTCGAAATATATTGAGAATCCCCAGTTATTTTAATGTTTCTTAATATTTAAAGTTCCGGCGAGAAATTCGATCTTGGGCTATCTCTATAATTTAATCGAATATCTCAATTTGGAATGGGTTGGCAGACTTCCAGGCTATATTCTGAGCCTTATTGGGCTATTTTTTTGAATTTTGGATCCTCAGTCTTAAGTCTAGCGTTAAAACTCAGGGTTCAAACTCTAAACTTTATACCTACTTTAGAGCGCTTACAAATCCATTGTGGTTTTTCAAAACTTCCTGGGAAATTTCCCTTTTTTCTCAAATAGTACGACCTTGATTGTAATTATAGCCAAACAAACCTCTTCCTGTTCAGCGCGGAAATCGTAATGGATTACTGCTTTACAAGAGGCTTTCTGTGGACGAGAGATATCTCGAAGGATCATTTGCAATCCTCGTTTGACGGTTCGTGTAAAGACCACGTTTCTGTGATCTCTTGCAAAATAATTTATATCGTCGTCTTGCAAGAAAGAGTTCCTTGCGTCTGTTGATGTGTTGTTGAACGGTGACTTTCCTTTCACAAATTCGCATGCCGCCAACACGTTGAGGTTCTTTGAAGACTTTGCGCTTCTTTGTTGCGGAGACTAGAGATTCGTCTTCCCAAGGAATTCGACACTAAGATCCATTAGCCTTTGCTGACACAGACGAAGGGTTTGGTGTTACATTCAAAATGAAAGGCTCAACCTTTTTAACAATTTCAGCAACATCATCATTATTGATAAAAGTTATTTTAACATCCTGGAAAGTTTCAAACTCAGACCGTGTTTTCAAGAGTTCATCCTCAATTTCTGCTTCCAATTCCTCAATTTTGTTCTTGAAATTGTGAATAATATCAGGAACTTCATCCTCACTGACAAACGTTATTCCAACAGTAGTTCATCATGATGAGTGACCAGAAAAAGTTCCTGCTCGAATTCTAAGAATTTTTGAATAATATCTTTGATCTCAATGAGCTTTTCCAGAAGAAAACCGTGCACCCCCTGTTGAGGAGGTCCAACCTTTTGTGACCTACCCCCTTGGAATTCCAGGAAATTTTAGGATCATACCCCTCTGGAATTCCGAATTTTTACAAATTTTCAATCATTACCCCCCTTGGAATTCCGCTTATTTTTGACGGATTTTCGTCTACCCTTATGGAATTTCACTGCATTTCACTGCATTTCAAACCTTGCGCCCTTGGAACGGAAATGGACCTCCTCAACAGGGGGTGCACGATTTTTTTCTGGAGAAGCCCAATATCGTTGACAAAGGTTATTTCAGTATCTAAAAGCGTTTCATCAAGAAGTTCTTGCACAAATTCCTCTTCCCATTGTGCCAAGTCTTGAACTGTTACACCAAAAGCTTCAGTCATCGTTAACCATTATCGACCGCCGGATGCGGTTTCTTTCATAGTGGTACGCTAATCTCGTTTTGCCTTGGCTCATTACTTTGTCTACCATTTACTTTCGGTTTTTTTAACTAGATTACCCAGGTGTTTCTCTTTTTTTTCCCTGAATGTCTTTTATTTGGAATTGAATAATCGAGACATGAAAAATTGTGATCTGTTTTTAAAGAATAATCTAAAATGTACTTTCGCGAACGTGATGCGTGATGGAAGGCGGTCGTTTCAGTGTGATAGCACATAGTACTTTACTGCTGTACTGTGCAGCTTGTTTCGAGTTTTTTAGATTTTGTTATCTGTTTATGTTTTTGCTACCATCTTTGCTGTTTTTTTCCCGAAAATTTATTGCATAAATTAATTCTATAAGCACGCATATGTAATTCGGTGGAGTTCCTTCTTTACTGTCAAATTCCTTGCTCACACCGAGTCACTGAGACAGGGGTGTTAAGAAAGCTTCAGATGTTTTGACTTTTTAAACGTTCATCTAACGTTTTAAGTGCAACGTGTTGCTAGCGTTGTCGTTATCTGGCACCCAGATGCAGAAATTTTCATGCTACACGCTAAAGCTCTGAAGGTCGGGAAAATTTTCAACATCTGGAAGGTTTACATTACGGAATATTGAGAGACCGCGTCAAGAATTTAGCAGCGGGAGGTCTGGTAACCCGGCCCTCGTTTTCGGGGATTGACGGGTCTAACTGAAATATTCATAGGTTTACGCCCAAGGGCTGTTGAACCCGACCTGGGATGCGGCACATCAAAGGCCGACTATCATTCCTCTCTGATGGAAAATTAGACCGGTCCTATAGAGCTTTAGCTTGGGCGGCCGCCAATCCGCCATCGGAATATCAAACAAGCGTTGTCGGGTTGTCACTTGACCATTGATCAAACCTGCCAATGAGATTTTGCTTGAGAAGGTCAGTGCTGCTCTCGTTCTATACCACATTGCGTTTAAACCTGGACACTTTGTCATAGCTCACGGAAAATTCAAGTCGACTTAGTTCGGTCAAAAGCCATTATGAACCAAACACTTTTTCTATCTACGCCCAACCCAAAGATGATTGGTGAGGTGCGGGATCGCGGGATCGCTTCACTCACAATAGCTTGTCCGATGTTTGCCTACTTTAACTCGTTCTTAGTCAGCATTTCCATCAACAGTCGAAGATAACTTGGGACCCGTGACTTTCCAAACTTCACGTCCTTGATCATTTCATGGGATGGGTACTCTGTCGTATCAAAAAGAGTTGACTTCATTTCACCCAAGATCAATTTCGCGGCTTGTTTTATTATTCGCTTCGCTTCCTCATCACTGTCACGCATCCTGTTTTGATATCATTCATCATTGATCATAGATGGTTACACATATCCCAAAAGACAACCACATCAGATCGACCTTGCATCTCGGCAAAGAATAAGGAGTCATATTTCTCGACAAGTTTTCCTTTTAGATATTTCCGGGAGACATATCACGTCATCGGACTCGGCAATTTCTTTTATCTTCTCATGAATCTCAGCGAGTGAGTGCAATTCACCCTCGGTTTTCAGCCAATCGCAGATTGTTTCAAAGTAATTTTGTTTTTCATTATTTTGGGGTCTCTCCTTATCCATTCCAGGGTTGGCTATACCAGTAAAGTTTTTTCGAAAATTTTCATGATACTCGGCGTTCCCTTGTATTAGATCAACGCAGGGGACGATTCGCTGTCTCACTTCTTCTGCCCATTCGTCATCACGTTTATCGCAAATTTCAAGCAACGTATCACGTAAAATGTAGATAGACTACTTTAGAAAAGTGTGTAGCCTGTTAGAATGTCTCTCATCAATGTCACATCTAAACAAAAAATGCATTGCTTTTTGAAATCAAAAGCACTCATGGATTGTCTCTTTCTAGGTACTTTATTTCTAACAGGGTCTTTTTCATCTGCAATTTCCTTCTTCCGTTTTCGTATACTGTTGCTGAGATTCTTTTGGCAGCTCAGGTGAATTTGGACAGGTGCTTGTTTTGCTAACGTTGATTTTATTCGATCGTCATTTAGAACTTTAGCGTATTCCTCGAGTTTCCCAATTCCCGATACGCAAACACGAAGTGCCTCCTCGGTTTTTTGTTGGCAAACGATACAAGCCTCGTGTTCTCCATTCATCTCCATCTTAAAAATTGTCGGAGCATTCATAAAATGCCAAAGGCAATGTTGGGTCTGTGAAGACGAAGGATGATTTTTTACGAAACAGTAGGGATGTGTTAAGAATAAAGATTTCTTTTGGATTATCATTTCAATGATTCTTTTGATCAACGCCTCATTAAAATCGACCTTCAAGATCGACACACACCCAATATATTCTACTTACAATTGTAAAGTTATAAAATTTAAAACACTCTTGGGAAGCTTTTTAGGACCATATGTGAAAGAAATTCCACTAGAATATTTCCAGTGACACTAATTTTAAGGATCATTTTTACTACAGTAATTTATAACTCTAATTAAAAAGATAACCCGATTTTTAACCTGTTAATCTTTACCTGTTTTTTAAGAACTTTAATAAGTAATATGAAGGGAGGGTGGGTTAAAGTGCGGTAATTTTTCGAAGATTTCTACCATTTCCTGAAATTATCCCCGATGAAAGAACCCGGAAACCCGATAATCCCGATTTTGAACTAAGATTTTATCATGCAATACTGCTCAAGCAGTATAGACTAATAATTTGAATGGGTATCACGAGACATTTTTCATTGAATATTCATGACTACACGTTTTTTTTTTTTAAGAAACACACTTTTAAGAAACATGAAGCTCAGAATGCCAAAAAACTAAGAAACATCTAAGAAACATGCTGAGGCTGAGAATGAGAAAATAACATTTTTTAATTCGGCTTTTTTAAGAACCTTCCAATCCAGCCTTCCATGAGGCTGATTATGTCAAAAAGTTTAGAAACATGTAAGAAACATTTAAGACTCAAAAGGCCAATTTCTTAAGAAACATTGAGGCTGCTTGGTAGAACTAGTTTTAAAAAAAACAAAAAAACGTGTATACCTAACGTGACACGTAAAGATTAATGTGACGGTAAATTTGGACAAAAAGTACCCTTCAGGCTTTGGGCAAGGTTTTCCCCAAGGGCCTCATCGCGAGGCTCCGAGTACCTTATCGGCCAAAACTTAGTCGGCCTTAATTTTAGTCGGCCTTAATTTTAGTCGGCCCTAATTTTAGTCACCTCGTCAAAATTTAGTATTTAGTCACTTAGGGCCGACTAAGCGGTTATATTTACAGTTAATTTGGCCCAAATTTTTAGTCAGCAAGCCAAAATTTAGTCACTTAGGGCCGACTAAATTTTGGCCGATAAGGTATGTTAATCTAAAACCTTGCGTGGAATCTTTTTCCAGCTTTGCCTCTTTTATGTCACATTTCTGCCAGACTACAGTTACTTCCCAGCAATGCGAATATTATTATTATAATGCTAGTCTTGGCAATCTTCTCTTTCCACATAAAACTTTACTGATATTTTTGTTTGGAAAGTTCTATTCCCCGAAAACAAAATCACGCCTGTTTCTCGCAAAATTTCAAACATTGGCATTTTAGTCATTCTGAAAGTAGGTAGGTGGTGCTTTGGAGTGCTTCCTTTTATGGATTTATGTTCATAGTGGAGTGTCTTGCTTTTTGTAATGTTTCTAGGGATCTTACTAATAAGTCTGTTGAAGTTGAAGGTCAACTTAAATTTTAATTTTCCTGCGAGCAAAAAGTACAGTACTCGAAGACTTGGAGATATATTTAAAAAAAAAATTTCATCTATTTCTAGGTTATAAGTTTGGTTGTTTTGTAATTTTTGTATTCAGTATCATTGATGGAAATAGTGTTGTTTTTATTTCTAGGCTCAAACATAATGAATTTGTAATTGTTGTCATTTAATACACTCCTGTCTCAGTGACGCGTGAGAAATTTTTAGTAGGGGGGATAAAAATGAAGAAACGAGATGCAAAAAGGGATGACATTTTGTATTTTATTGGCTGCAATTCAAATTTCTATCATCAGAGATAAATTGCCCGTTTGTCGTTCCCAGCGGGATGGGAACAATTTATTGCAACGGGTTGAAATCTTAGAATACTTTTCCTAAAGAGAGTTGATATGGTTCCAGTTGGGGGTCCACTTGTTCTGTAAAAATACGGAGGTGTTTAAAATTAATCAGATTTTGTAGATTTTTCAATTATTGCTACTATAAAAATTTACGAAAAGATAATTCAAGATTTTAATTTTGAACAAATGTTTTCTTTCTTCAGTTTGAAAAAAATTCCTCCATTTTCGGGCACTCGTTTGAAAAATAAACTCTCCCTGCTTTAGACGCGTTTCAAATGATTCTTAGTATAGTATAGTAATGAAGGTAATTTTTCTACTGTCTTAAGAGAATTAAAACTAAACTAACAAAGAGATTTGCCTGCCATCTAACGTAATAGGCCCCGGTTAGGGTCCCTTAAGCTTTGAGGGCTTTGTCAATCATATCATACATGGGTCACGAGAAGGAATAAAGCCCTGTACTCCTGGTCGGAAGTCAATTTTGATATCCACTACTTTACTGCGCGGTATTTTTGTAATTTGTGACACCTGACACATCATTCTTATCCCTTTCCAGAAAGAAGAAATGCACAGCTTGAAGAATTATCTTATTGTCAGAGAGCATGGTCGAGTGGTTAAGACGCCCGACTTTCAATCAAAAATTTGTGTGTTCGAAGCCACTAAATCATCATAGCCCGACAAATTTGGTAGATATGAGTAGGAAGATTCGGACTCTCTCAAGCTGTGCGATGAAATAAAGCTAGTTGGTGGCCTGACCAGAACAATGTCGAAAAAATCATGAAACAATTCGAAGATGAATAGTGCGCCGCATTTGTATCACAAATTTCGAAGAGGCATCTTGCGACGTTTCAGTTTCGTAACCAAAGTATTAAAGTTTTGGTTAAGTCATTAACTCTATACATGACAGAGAGCGTGGTCTAGTGGTAAGAGAGTCAGATTTCTAATCTCAAGGTTGTGGGTACGAATCCACTGGTGAAATCACACACCACCGACTTAGATATTCAATGGTCGGTATACTCTCAGCCGTGTGAAGAGGTAAAGCTAGTTAGGGATCAGAATAATCTCGTAAAGAATCGTGAACTAACTAGAACTTAGTTAATGCGCCGTACTTGTATCACAAAATTTAAAGGTTCTCCTTGTATGTCTCAGTCTCAAAGCCAAAGTGTTGAAATTGGTTGATCATTCACTTGGTAACATGACAGAGAGCGTGGTCCAGTGGTTAGAGAGTCAGACGTCTAATCTCAATGTCGTGGGTACGATCCCACCCATGAAATCAAACACCACCGTGTATAAACAATTCATCGGAACACTCTACACTCTATGACGTGTGAAGAAATGAATCAGATTGATCGATCAAGTTCGTCGATTGGACTTATCAGAAGAAATTGTATCGAAACCGTAAGTTGTAAATCAGCGCATGGTGTACCGGCCTCTCGTCGCACATGCCTGGTGAGAATATAACGAAGAAGTTGATCCTAGAAACAAATTCCGGGTATCGCAATGAGTAAACTCGTAAACAGCATAACATCTCAAAGAGATTCACGGACCCCAATACTTCATAGTCAAGAAATGTGCGATGAAATACAAGACATGTTGCTATATTTTCTGAGAAAACTATGACAAAAAAAAATTACAAAAAAAAAATACAAAAAATATAAAGGCACTCTTTCCTATCCGCCCTGAGAGGCTACTCGAGCTCTCCGAAAACAAAGCGATTCGATCGCTAGTGAACATTCGCAGACTGAGGACAAAGGAAAGGAAAAGCAGAAATGCCACCGCCATTTTCCCGATGAACTAATACTTGAATATGTAAACTTTGCAAGTCATTATTTTTACACCCTTGTCTTTACTTTTCATCACTGTAGCCATTTAATTTTCAATTTTCCATTTTTGACCAAATTAGCACAACAAACGTTACTTTTCATGAGACCAATGACGTCATTTTGACAGGGCGAAAAAGACTCTGAGAGAAGAAGAAATATCTGAGAGCTTTTAATATAATTACTCTCTCTGATTGCAAAATGACGCCATGAACCGCATAAATTGCCGAATAGCTCGGTTAAGTATTTCAAGAAATTCTTCGACCTCCAACCTCCGAAATATTCCGATTCAAAGACTTTTAGATAAAAGGATCGTTTTTTGATGATTTCGTCTCAGAGATAGCGGGGCCAGGCACACGGCACTATTTGACTTACAAACCCATTGTGTGGAATTTTCACCAAGATTCGAAACTTTCTCTTATTCAACGGGAAGTGACTTATCTTACGAGATGTCGGAAGAGAAAGCAGTACTAATTCTATCACGTGACCATTTACTGTAACTTCACAGAAATTTATTTCCTTCATCAACTACAAAATCGTTCAAAAGGTTTTACAAAAGTTGTATAGGGTGCGACTTAATCGAGTTTTTATGCTTTTTATTAAATAAATTTCAGAAAGCGTGCTTTTGGGGATAACATTCCGCGGGGGGGGGATTGGGTGGTGGCGGGGTATGACATGTGTTTTCAACATTATTTTCGTATACTTTTTTTCCTGATTTGGAAAACTTATCCTTTTACCACGTTTAAGCACGCAAAAGCACTTTTTTGCAAATTAATTCAACAGTATAAATTTTTGAATGGTGGGATCGTCTTTTGAAATTAATATACATCGGACAGTATTTTTGACGCAAAAACTACTCTAGATCATTTTTTTTTGGGGGGGGGGGTAAACATGCCGTTTTTACAGCCATTTAAGAAATTCTTAAAAACTACATGTTAAGAAATCATCTAACTCAGAGTATTTTGCGAGCTTTTGACTCGAAATCCGGTACTGAGTTTTGACCAATAATTTCACGCTTTCGTTTTTTAAAGGAGAATTTTTAACTGCATTTGTTTGGGTTTGATTACAAACAAGTTCACAGGCAAGACTAATAGAAGATTATGATTGGCTATTCGGTTCAATTGAATTCAATATCTTTGAAAATTTCTTGACAAAAAGGATCCGAATGACAATTTTTCTTGTAAATAAAATACAGTTGACGCTCTCTAATTCAATTTTGAAGGGTAATTGGATTTTCATCGAATAATAATGAATAGTAGAGCGTCGTTTATGAGAGTTCCTTGTTGACTATGACTTTCAATATTATCGAATAATGAAGCGTATCGAAGAGTATAACGTCGAGTTAGAGAGTGACAACTGTAATCATCTTATAGTATTTTAGCAATTTCGGCTGTTTAAAAGGTTCTTTTAAAGCAGGTAAGTTTCTTGGAAAAAGGCATGTTTTTGAAAACTGTTGAATTTCTCGCAATGCCTTACCGCTATTCTTGATATTCATTACGTAATGACTAATGAATTTTAACAATTTTTCGCTACCTTAAATTTGCTTGAAAACATCCCCCAATAGCTTACATTTCCTGTTTGATGTTTCCAAATGAAGGTAAATCCCTGACATGGGATTAATAGCTCCACCCAATTTTAACACCACGCAAGAGTATTTTTTAATAAATTAGCAGATGGTACAATTGACTCTCGCAAATTCGAACTCAACGGGGAATCTGATTTGGTCGAATTACAGAGAAATCCGATAAAGGTTTTCACCACGACGGGAACTGAGAATTAAATTAATTTTATCAGGAATTTTAGCGGCCATAATTACCGCGATTTTAAATGAAAATTAATAAGCCGCGAAAAAAATCAATATTGATGATTTACGATACGTTTATATTTTTTCAAGGTAATCTTCTTTTTAGAAGTTTTTATGGCAAGAGACTTTTAGACCAATCAAATCATCAGAACAAATATTTTTCTCCACTTTATAAGAAAAAGTAGAATTTGTTTATTCTCGAAATTCTCTGGCAATGAAAATTACCGACATTAAAGTAGTTCGAATTATAAAAAGGCTAGAATAATAGAAGTTCGAATTAGAGAGAGTTCACTGTAGTTGTACAGAGCAGCGGTTTTAAGCGTTCGTCCCAGGGAAAGTCGTTATGTATTACAAAGGGCTTCGAAAATGGGATATTTTTCTACGTTGTTTGGACTTTTAAAGAAAAAATAATCAGTTTTGGTGTTTTTCGGTGATTTTTTTCAATTGGTCAACCTGCTAACAGAGACGTCGTTTTGACGTTCATCTAGCGTCAATGATGTTATGTTTCGAATTGCAAAGATACTTATAATAACCATACAGTGTGGTGGACGAACTTTTGCAATTCAAAATGAAATTCTTGGAAATGTGCGAATACCCCTTGCGCCTTGGAAAATGGCATAATTTGGAAAGATTCCTTGGAACAATTATTTCCTTAAAGTGAGAAATTTTAGAACATCTTTTTACCCCCGGGAAATTCTTTTCGGATTACCCTCTGGTCTTAGCTTTCTACATATTAGTTTCCTTCGTTTCGAGCGTAAAACTCCTGAAAGCCTGGAGCTGTTTATTGTGTAGACCAAGAAAAGCAGTGATCTCCGGATAAAACAGTAAACCCGTTGACTTCGTAATCAATGGGCAAAAATGTGGGTTATGCGGATAGAAATTGATAAACGGCTTTAATTTGTTGATATTTTAGCTTCATTGACCTCGAATTGACAACAATTCCCGAAAATGGAGGAGTTTGCCGGGGAGCAAATTTTTTAAAAATTTGAAGGGGAAGCAATTAACTGGGACACCATGAAGGCATTTGGTAAAATTCGCGATTAAGCGCTTAAATGACCACGCAAAGTGCTCTGTACAACCTATCAGATGAAACGCTTTTTTCGCGATAATGGGGAGAGCTAACTTTTAGGTAAAACCTTTTTAGCGATAATGAAGTTTGATGAAGGAAATAAACACCTGTGCATAAAGTAAATGGTCACAGAGAAAGTTCAAACGTTGGTGAAAAATTTCATCCAAAGGATTTGTATTCAGTATGTACATCCTTTCCCCGGTCTCATCACAAAATCATCAGAAACAAACCTTTCTTTAAAGTTTCTGAACCTTAAGATTTCGGAGGAAGATTCACGAAAGAAAATTCCCAAAATACCGTCCGAGCTATTCAGCTAAGTAACGTTTGTTGCACTCCCTTAACAGACAAAACTTCCACCCCAAAAACTTTTTGTTAGCCAGGAAATTCATATACAGAAAATAATTTTTCGAGTTTTGCCTGTCAAGGGTATTTGGTCAAAATAGAAATTTGAGGTCTAAATGGCTACTAGATGAAAAGCAACAAGCAATATGCTGAATGGACCTACCTTACCTGATGATTAAAGTTAGATAGCAATGCGAAAAGAAAAATGAAAAAAATCAGTCAGAAAAGCGTTTAGCGAAAATACACAACACAATAAATTCATCATTGATTGTTGATTGGGGGAGAAGGAAGGGTTGTAGGGAAATAATAAATAGGAAGTTCTGGTCGCAAAACTCAGTTTTATTGACAATTGAATCATGCTTGATGGTGAGCATTGTTATGAATAATGTTTTTGTGTGAAAAGCATAGAAATATAAGTAAACTAAACGGTGATTTCCGGCATTTTCAACCGGAAAATTTTTTTTCTCAAAAATCGAACTCGGCCATGTTTTGAGCATTGCGAATACGCATCTTTCTGCAAAAAATCAGAAAAAACTAGAAATGAAAATTCGAGAAAATATCAAAAAAACCGATTTTTTCCGGCATATTTCCGGCATTTTCGGCCGGGAAAAACTTTTTTTTTTCGAAAATCGGGTTCCGTCACATTTTGGGTATTGTCATATTGCATCAGTGTGCGAAATTTCATAAAAAAAAATAAAGTACAGCTCGAGAAATTCAAGAAATACTGTCTTTCCGGCGAACGAAATAGGTTGTTCCGGCGATTTTAAAATAGTTCCGGCTTCAAAAATCAATTTTATTGAAATTGAAACATGCTTGATGGTGGGCATTGCTATTAATAATGTTTTTGAATGAAAAAACAACCAATTATAAGGAAAAAGTCCAATGAAAATCTAGAAAAACGGCGATTTCCAGCATATTTCAGGCATTTTCCGCCGGAAAAAATTTTTCTCAAAAATCGGACTCGGCCATGTTTTGGGCATTGTTAATACACATCTTTGAGCAAAAAGTCAGAAAAAAACTTATGATAAAATCTCGAGAAAATGCAAAAAAAAACAGTTTTTCCGGCATATTTCCGGCATTTTCAGCAGGAATTGATTTTTTTTCGAAAATCGGGCTCCGTCACAATTTAGGTATTGACATTTTGCATCAGTGTGCAAAATTTCATTAAAAAATAAAAACTACAGCTCAAGAAATTCAAGAAATACAGTTTTCCGGCGAAAATCGGCTGTTCCGGCGTTTTTAGAAAAACCCGGCTTCAAAAAATCAATTTTATTAAATTGAAAAACATTTGCTTGATGGGGGAATTTTATTGATATGTTTTTGAATGAAAAAATAACCAATTATGTGGAAAAAGTCCAATGAAAATCCAGAAAAACGGCGATTTCCGGCATATTTCCGGCATTTTCGGACGGAAAATATTTTTTCTCAAGAATCGGACTAGGCCATGTGTTGGGCATTGTTAATACGCATCTTTGAGCAAAAAATCTGAAAAAACTAATGATGAAATCTCGAGAAAATGCCGAAAAGCCAGTTTTTCCGGCATATTTCCGCCGTTTTCGGCCAGAATTGAATTTTTTTCGAAAATAGGGCTCCGTCACAATTTAGGTATCGACATTTTGCATCAGTGTGCAAAATTTCATGAAAAAATATAAAGTACAGCTCAAGAAATTCAAGAAATACCGTTTTTCCGGCGAAAATGGGCTGTTCCGGCGATTTTTAGAAAGTTCCGGCTTCAAAAATCAATTTTATTGAAAATTGAAATATGCTTGATGGTGGGCATTGCTATTAATAATGTTTTTGAATGAAAAAAACAACCAATTATATTAAAAATTGAGATTGTTTTTAAAACGACACAAATCATCGGTTAGTTAGTAGTGGAAAGTGTCTAACTAATTCATTTTGAAATATAAAAGCCCACCTCATCGAAATGGTTGGTTAGTAGGAGAAAAGCCCTTAGAAATATTTGGTAAAATTTAATAAGAAATATCATTGAATTGATATCGAGACAACTTAATTTTGCCAACTCTCTCCAAATGAACGATATAATTTAAAACACTGGCCAAGCAACATGGGCCACGGTTGATGACAGGGCTTGAAGAGGCCATCTTTGAGATCAATGAATACACTGATTTAAATACTGCTACATTCAACCAAAGAAATCACTTCCAGATGATCCATCCATTACCATATTATCATCATATAATTTCATCAAGACACGTCCAATTCTGACAAACATCAAGCAAGCATTCGCACCAACGGTCCTTCAGATACGCAAAAACAATTCCATCATTAAAATGCTTATCCACCAACAGATAAAGCCACGATAATTGGGATTTTCACGCCAAAATTTCGTATTCTGAAAAACAAGGAGAGAGAATCTTTTTTATCTCAACAAACAGAATAAAGAACTTAGGGACAGGCCGATTTGGATTCTCCTATCATTCACAAAATAAATAGATTAATTGAATAATTGAATTTTCCCAACCCCACTGAATTTTGACATCTTCATTTTCGAAATTTGTGAAAGATTTTACATCCGCATAAAGGTTTTGTTTTTTAATAAGAGTGATATCGTTTGCTTACTCATCAATTTTTACTCATAAGCTTTTTCACATTGGATTGACACGGATGTGGAACAAGATTGGTCAGAAAGAGGTAAAGAAAAACATTTTCTTACTTATATTAGCATAATATAACAATAGGCAGACACTGTCCTGATATGAATATGTGTCTGATATGAAACGGGAATACTTATGTAAATATAAAACCTTTAATAAGATCTTTTCAACGAGGTATTACATGTAGTTACAATATTTCTCCTTCAAAATGTACCAACTGCAATTTGGAACAGACTTTAGAAACATATTACCAAGCTAAAAATATGTATATAATTCTCTAAAGATCGGTTGTCCCTTGCTGACATAGCTAGATCATGGATTGTTTTTTAAACAATGGATGTTTTTTAAACAATCATGCTTTTGCTTACGGACCCATTGAGTTTAAAGCCCGAAGGGCTAGGGATGAAATTGAGTATTGTGAGTGCATGACCCACTTGGTTTTCACACGAACGCCGTATTGAAAAAAATGTGTGTCGGTTAGATTTCGAAAAATATGTCACGTGAAAACAAACAAAGTGATAGAGAAAATCCATCATTCTAAAAACAGCGCAGATCTTATCTGTTTTATGCGTATTCACTTGAATACCTCCAGAATTGAAAGAAATGACGGTATGATGTGAAAGAACCGAAAATATACCATACACTCGTATTGAGTTTAAAGCAAGAAGGACTAGAGAGGAATCTTCTCTCTTCCCAAGCAAAAAAATTTGAATCCTTAGGGGGAAATCTGACTAATAGCCGGTTCATAAACTAAATCTTACCTGTCAGAGTTAATTTCAAGATAGAGGAAGAAAAAGTGCTACAAAATTCGCGCATGACAGCGAGATTGCTTTGGGTTATGTGCCGCTCATTGAATTTGAATCATCCTGAAATAAAATAAAGATTGATGATTTAAAGCCAAAACTTTGAGCTTTAAGGCATATCATGAAGTCCTAATTCAATTGCCATATAACTATCTAAAGTACGCGCAGTTTGCCCTTCAGTAGCCAAAACTTCCCGACCCGGGTTATGCTAGCGGTGAATCAGAAAATTTTATGTACAGGTCAGTTCTACCTGTACTTTGGGAGCCACATCCTGAAGGAGCGGAGCACAGCGGATTAGATCTAGAACCTGAATAAAAATAGATTTCAGCTTTCTGGTGTCGTAACTTTTAGTTTGAATCAAATCCACCGCGCTTAGAGAGCCAGGGATGATTCTTTCTGAGAGCTAAAGCTTGGTAGTTGCTGGTCTAATGGAGGCCAAGCATTATCATGTCTTCCGACAAGCATAAAGTGAAGAATCAGAATCACAACGAAACTAGTCTAGTGGAAGTCTGATAACGTTGAAGGAAAACACACACCAAACCAAGCAACTTCTCTTGGCGGCAGTCGTAGTTTAAATGGCAGGTGTCAGCATACCGACTCTTTGACTTTCACATTGCAGTGCAGTTATTTTTGTGCATTGCTGCTATTACAGAGTAGGACAAGGCAACGACAGAAATCAGCCACTCACTGTCATTATGTTTACATTACTATGTATCAGAAATCACGAAGTATGTCTCAAAACAGGACCAATTTTGAAGGCCTTGAAATGTTTAGTCATACACTCGAGTCTGATAGTCTCTTTGAGAATCGTGATGAAGCATCTATCCTAAACCCGAATAGAGGGATTCATACTTATAACTGCTTATAACAGAAGAAAGAGAAAAGAACCATTTGGTTAACATCCCTACATGTTTTGTTTTTATATAAGCATACAAAAATCCAAAAACTGATTCGGAGTGAGATTCGAGAGATTGACAGGGCTGAAAAATGCTTGGAGGATGCTTATATCATAAGCAAAAATTTAGGGGAATTCCAAAAATCCGTAAAATCCCAGCCAAAAACAGCAAAAATGTAAATACGGTATGCTTAAATTTTTGCCATATCTGAGCCTAGATATGCTTATAAATACAATGTATGATTGTTAAGCTAAATTTCCGTACCCTAAACTCGACAGCCACGAGAAAAGAATTCAAACAAGTCCTTCAAGCACAACGTCTCGGTATGTGCTTTTCATCCAATAATGCATTTTGATATCGACCCACCAATTGTTTCTCATGTCTTTGGTTCATATACACATTTTACAGCGTCTGCAAGGAGGTCATAATATTGCCAATCGATGAAATTTCTGATCGTTTCGTATCAGTCACCTTCATAGGAAACCCTATAACTCTAAAACCACAATCGTCTGCTCAAACAGAAGCCGAAGTCGAGGAATTTTTTGAATCTCTCCCTAATCACACTACATCCATTCTAAATCCTTCATTCTTACTTGTCTGTGGTGACTTCAATGCCCAACTGAAAGGTGTATTTTCCTATCATTCAGCTGACAACAGGAATCGCTCTCACTTTCAAGATTTCATGAATTTAATTTACTTGATTCAAATATATGCTTTAGAAACGGAAGGACTTGATGGGCTCCCGTTTGAGGTTTGGAGCATCGAGGGCCTTTTGAAATTCCTTCTCTAGTTCTGCAAAGTGAGACCCGAAACGGTAACCGTACTGATGAGACCTTTCCTAAATCGTACACGTTAACAAAAGGAGATTTGACAGTAAGTAATCTGCGTTTGACATTCCTGGGAAAGATTGAGTGGCAGTTGACCGTTGACCGTTATTGTTGGTTATTGTTGGTTTTTTTCATGGTAAGTAATCATGCCGTAATCTTTAACGATGTGTCCGTTAAAGTCACCAAGCACCAGTAAAATATCATGCTTTGGCACACTATTGATAGTGTCTGTCAGCTCGTCGTAGTGGTCAAAGGCATGGTGGGTACCAGCTTGTGGTGTATTGTTAACGATGACTGTGGTTATGGGGTTGCCGCTGAACGTTGTTATGAGTATTCGTTTGTTCACATATTTTACAATGGAAAGTAACTCTCAGCAGCTTTGGTTACGAGTAGACCTACAATCATGGACAAAAGGTTTGTAGACTTCTGCAATATTTGCAAAATACTTCAATATCGATCAAAAACAAGTTCCCAAGAGGTTCTGGGTGCTTTCCAAACCCATCCAAAGTCTTTCAAAGTCACCCACTGCAGTCTAGCCACAAGGGCAATCCACAAGGGCTTTACTAACTGGCTTACACCAGTATCAAAACGCTGATTTTTTGCTTGTGGTCCCCTCAAAAACAATTCAAAAGCAATGCAACGACTTCAAAAGTGTTTTTTCTTAGCTTCCCTCCCCTTTCAGACACGTTGAAGAGTCATTTTGCTCTATTTCTCATCATTTTTCACTGAAATTTCATTTGTCTACAATCTTTTGTCCACGATTGTACTCCACCATTAGCCGCAATTTGGGTATTCCTCCAGGCCGATCGGGTTATCATTACGCATCCAGGTAGGTTATCGTCGTTTTCATTGTACCTAACAAGGTGAACAATTTTGTGATTCACGATTCCAAGGATTGAGAAGTTTGAATTAAGAAAGATCTTGGCAAAGTTCAAGTCATTTGAATTGAGGTTTTGAGCTTTGATAATCTCTGTCAACCAATGAAGATACTAGTATTGATAGCAAGACTATGTACAAGATTCTTCTTGCCTATGGGATTTCGGAGAAAATTGTCAACGCCATTGAAATCTTGCACAGAAAGAACACAGCAATGGTCATGACGCCTGTTTGTATAGTCACGACATTCATACAAGACTTTCTCAAGCCTAATCTGTGTTAAATTCACTTGATAAAGTCTGGAGATTTAGTATGAATCTAAAACCAGTGGCATCTATCCTCCTTCATCGTGTGAATCTTGGTCAATCACGACTGTCCTTACGAAGAAACTATTCAGAGCCTACCCACCGATAATCACGTGTCAAACAAGGTTTTTTATGGGACACATCCAAAAGTAAGCAGCTTTATCCAAAAGAAAGCAGCTTAATTCAAAAGAGGAGACTGCAACTTACCGGTCATAATGCCATCAGAGGGTATTAACCCGCTACGAAATTGATTCTTAGGGATCCCGTCCCACTTGACGATGAAAAAAGGTCGACTTCAGAAAACACTCAATAAGGTCATCGAACCAGACACTGCGCTCACAAAGGATGAAATAATTCGTTCGGTAAACGACAGGAACAAGTGGAGAGATAGGACCAATGTCGTTATTTTCAAGTGCATGAATTATGTATGTATGTGTAAGTAATCAACGCGAAAATTTCAGATCTTTGATTCGCGAAAAAAGGACACACGTGAAAAGTCCACATGGAACAGTGTCTCGCAAGCTAACAGGCAGTATAAACTAGAACGAGTACAAGACAAAGCGACTATTAGACCGCTCAATACAGTACCTGGCATCCTCTGTAAGGAGACATTAACCTTCCTCTTTGGATAAAAATTGTCATGGAAGTTACCTTACATTTAATATCCCTTCAATTTAACTCAAATTTTGATTTAAAGTGTTTGCATAAGTTGACCTTTCTCAAGAGAGCTATTTAGCACCAATAAACGAAAAGTTTATTATGAAGCAGATATTTTGGTTCAAGTGAAAGAAAAAAATCCGAACATTAAAATATTAAACTAATCTTCTAAGCTATACATAAAACTTACCATAGGAATTCTTTGGGTTCATATTCCATACTCGATATCTTTATTAACTTGTGTAAAATTATCAATTTTGGTAGACATCGGGCGGGTCTGTCTTCACGTTCACCTATAATAGGAAAATACATTAAAGGAAGAAATTTTGGTGGGAATTCAATTTGGCGGACGAAGGACATTTTTGTCCAGAAAAGGCTATAAAAAAGAAAAACCTGTTTTAAAGCCTGAAATAGCACGCATTTGGGTAATAAATAGAGCAACTTAAATTTGGCGGGGAATTTAACTTGGCGGATGACGGAAAAAATTAAATTCGGTGGGAACTTAATTTGGCGGATTTTGACCAAATCCGCCAAATTTTCTTCCCGCCAAAATTTCTTCCTTTAATGTATCATTCGGAATATGAATCTTATCGAATATCGAGAACAGCGTAAGTATCCTATTGTTGTGTATCAAAGCAAAGTTTTTCATCTCAGACAGAAAATGAACTCAACAAGAATATTTTCAAGATTTTGCTAAATTTTTGTTAATCCTTAAACGGTGGAGAGCGAAAGTTTCTTTTTAATACTTCATTGAGACGGTAAAACCTAGTCAGTGCCTTCCCACAAACCAATTTTTTCTTTGTTTTAAATCGCGATAAAAAAGCCGTTTTCGTCTAACAGGCTAGGTAAAACTGTGAACACTGCAAAATGGGTACATGGGCGGAATGAATACCCTTTTCACACCCCTAGAATCGCTCGTTTGGTTACAAAGACACCAACCCACTCTGAAGAAAGGCCCGAAGTTTCAAAATATTATTAGATTATGATAAAATCTTACTAAGAGTACTTGTGTAAATTTTTAGGTTCATAGGTCGTCTAGATCAGGTTTTATGACTTTATTGTGAAACATGACATAACCCAGCTAAAATCGCTTTAAACTCAAAATTTCAAAGTGCTGATAACTTCTAATTAGCCAATCGTTTTCAAATTTTGATTGACAATGTGAATTCAAAGAAAATTTTTTTTTTTTTAATCATCATTTATGACGTCATTAAAATTTGCAAAATTTTACTCCTCTTCAGCATAGATTTTAACATAAAATCTTCATGGAAAATACAAATGGGTAATTATGTTAAAGGACCACCTTGTATCTTTCAGAATCTTCAAACAGAATCTAAATATCCTTATTGGTTCGACTGTGACAGACATTTTTGTAAACCATGTATTTGGGCTTTTTTCCGACAGGTGGAAATTTTGTGATGACGTCATCGCTTTTTAAATGACGCCATCAATTTTTTTTCTTCCTGATGGAGAACATGGCCATAGATCTTCTAGATTAAAAATAATCAAGCGTGTTAGTGGGGCTACAAAAACCAAAAATAAAGTTTAGGAAAAGTTGAAGATTATCATCGAAACGAACTTAAAAGTTGCTTATTTTCTTGACATAACCCTTATATGATATCAACCCTTGGCACATAACGATCTCATGTGAAACCAAACAATGAACCAATCTATGTTAACGTCAACTCACCCACCTAAAACTCACTCGCGACAATCGGGTGATTTGCATGAAATTGTTCCGAAAGGCTCAACAAATTCTCAACATTTTTTTCTTTCAAAAATTTAACTTCTTTTGGTGTTTTTGTATTTTGTCAGGTTTTTAAAGAAATAGTTTCACCACACTTTATAGGCTGTTTTCCTGTTTTCAATTTTTTTCCACGGGTTTTACAGCTAAAAATTTGTCCCGTACGCGACAAAATTGTAGCAATGTTAAAAGCCTCTCACTTTGAAGAGAAAATTTTGTCGCGTACAGGACAAATGGAAATCCTAATTTTGTCCCGTACGCAACACACAAAGTGTGAAATATACCGAAAAAGAAAGATACGTATGGTAAAACTTTTAGAGCCTACATAACATAGTACATAAATAAGAGTTCAACTTAAGGGAATACTAGAATAATTTTGCTTGTTCCAGCGAAACAACCCCATTACACTATTTTTGGGCCAAAAAAAGTTACCTTATCTCACAGTACACAATATATTTGGAAAACTGTGCCATTTTTCATTTTGGAACAATTTCGCGCCAATCACCCAGCGAACTTTATCAAAAGAACATAGGCGGTTTTAGACCACGTCGATCTTATTAGAGGAACCTATCGTTAATCGCATAAAGCAAATCTTCAAATAGAGATATCTCTGACCGTGTCGCCCCTTTTTATATAATGGTCATACTATTCACAAGTCAAAGGAATAGGAATAATCTTAAAATGAGTAATAGTTTTATGTCAAATGTTGCAATAATAATTTCCACCCACAATAAAAACATTCTGCTTAATTTCCAAATTCGTTCAGCTGGTTGGAGGGAAGTAGAGAAGAGAAGAATAGAGTAAGACATTTTTCAATTAATTTCGTTCAGCGGTCACATATTTGACTAACCCATAATCAGTTTTGGGGAAAATTTAGTCCCAACAGAAGGAACCCCCAAAACAAGGCAGTGGTTGCAGACAGACTATATAACAATATAAGAAAGGAAATAACTTTACAAGTAAACAGTTATATTTGATAAATCCTAAATATGATAAAACCTAAATTAATCAAACGACTTTATACCCACCGGTAGCTCTATTGATATTCTTACTTGCCAATGAAAGCTAGTACCATTAGAAATGAAGTATTTACAGAAAAAAATTGTCCCTGCATCACGCGACCAAAGCACTGAGCGTTGTGAGAGGTAGTGGCAAAGAGCTTACCGTTTACCACGCCACCCAAGCAACCGCTTGGCATAGTCTACTTGATAATATAATAAAGAACCCAGCCTACGATATAATAAATTATGACGATCTTGCCAACTTTCCAGCCAAACACATTAACGACTGTTCAATCTATTCGCCATAGTTTTATTTAAAAAATGTTTGTACTGACGATGACGTAGCCGAAATGCTTTTACTATTAAATAAATATTGATTTTTAACATTAACTACTGAAATCTAACTACCACCTGGGTATCTGAGAACCAGGTAACCCTGAAATTCTCCTAAAATTTCAATTAAATAAATTCAGCCTAAAGTAATACAGTGTAACTAAACTATAGAGCGTAGAAAATCCCTAGGAGACGATCAAACCTATATCACACAATAACCTCACACCTCGATCTCAAAGACACTTTAAGGGTTGAAACAAGACCGTCGAAGTTTCTGAGAGAACCGAACCGCCGTTCGAAATTCCCTCAAAGAAGTGACTCCTCTTAAATAGGAGAGAACTCACAAGCTCTGGTATTTTACATCCACGGCAGGAATGTGATTGGACGAACTTAGCCAATCCTTCCAAGATTGAGAGAATCAGACATACGTCGAGCATTCCGTAGCAAACTTTTTTTGCTTCCAAAACTTGTAAATGAAAAACGGGATGCCAACATGATGATCGACAAGACATATCTTCGATTTGAACCTAATATCATTTTCAAGATGGGAAACATTGGGGCTTGCGGTAACCGAGTCCGAGCAAGTGGAGTTGATTACATCAATCATCCACATCACCTATCGCTCACGCGATATTGTACAATATATTGACAATAGACATTAATGCTCACCCAACCTCTGACTGGATGCCAAGAGTTTCCGAAACGTATTTCGTTCGAGATAGCGCGGTACAACTATCAATAGATTTGAAATTGCGAGCGAGAAAGTAATATTAAATCCTTCTTACTCTTTACCTTCAATGCCTCCGAAAACGAACAAAAAATGACATTTCTACTCCCGAATTCCATTTCACACAGACCACCGACTTATCAAAGCAACCCTATGTACTCCCACAACCAGAATTGCTCGAAGAAGATACAACAAAACACCAAACGAACCGAAACGTCATGTTAAGTCTCTACCAATACCTATAGTTATATTAAAACATATAGAAAAACATTGTGTTGAGAATCTGAATCGGAAGCTTGAAGCAAATCGTCCGTTCGATGAAGACATAAATGTGTTTTCACAGAATCTTTTAAAAACTGTTGAGGAAGCTGTAAACGAGGTAGACTGGAGTCGTTTACAATGCGTGTAATACAGTAGTATAGACGCTATATGATAATACGATTATTGTTACGGGATTAAGTTCATCCGATCTCGCTGGACCAGACCATTGCATTGTCGTTAGCAAATGCAAATTGAGCCTTCACTCTACCAAGAAGAAATCTTTAAATAGACTCAACTGGAATATACTAGAAAATCCCGCCATTGCCACAGCTGTTGAAAATGAAATTCAAACCAAATGGACTGAATGTACCACAAAAGATTATAAGCACTTCTCAGAAATTGGTATGGCTGCTTATACGAACCACCTACCAGTCAAGAAAAAGACCAACGACAGTGAACCCATATCAATAACAAACGCACGCAGACAGGTCTTACAGTCCAAAATTACCGACCTTCAGAGGAACCTGACCAATCTGAAAAACGTTTATGTCAGAGAAGAAGAAAGAAGGATAACTCATATACTCAACCAGGCAAACAAATCAGAATCTACTGATGGTTTAAGAAAATGCTTGGAAAATTGTCAAGGAGTTAAGCGGGAAGAAAAAAGCAGCATCTGTCTCTATCAAAAGTGACGACCCAAAAAAGTCATGGAAAGATCATTTTGAAACCCTTCTAAATAATATTCCTGAATAAACGTAAAGGGTGAGGCCAATGTTGAAATTGATCCAGTGTTCCAATTGAACGATGAAATCAATATTGATGATTTTACTCTTGACGAAGTCAACAAGGCCTTAAACAGATGAAAAACGGAAAAGCTGCTAGACTTGATGGTTTACCTCTGGAATTCTGGAAACTTGATTCTCTCAGTACTGTTCTTCTACACTTCTGCAATGCAACCTTAAACGGTGAGCGCCCAGATGAATGGGGCCTATCTCCTGTATTGTACCTGTGCCCAAAAAGGGTGATTTAACCAAAGTTGACAACTATCGCGGTATTAGTCTAACTCAAGTTGCTGCCAAACTTTACATCAGACTAATATGTACTAGTTATCGCATGACTTCGAGTGCAGTAGGCGAGGAAAAATATCGGTAAAATCTCGGAACGAGTAAAATATCGAGTATTACACGAGAAGTCATGTGATAACTAATTTATTGTCGACTCAAAAAAATTGTCCTGATATAAATTTCTTTTTGTTTTTGTTTTAAAACTTACTTCCGCCTTGCTTCTTTCTTCTGTGTAGTTTCGAATGTTTTTATTCGAAAATGTAATTCTAACGTTAGATTCGAACAATAAAACATTCGAAAGTATTCACAAAAAAACAAAACAGAGAAGCATTTTCGATCATTTTCGATCCAGAAGTTTTGTTTTGAAGAGTGTTGCAGATTTTTCAGAGATGTATTTGAAAGTTTCTAGATTGATAATTCAAAATGCAGATGGTCGTTTGTTTCGATAGAGAAGAAACCCTTCATCATTGGATTAATCAGATTGATAACATCAGTTTTTTTCTATGTTTTTGTTTCAGCAATGGAAAAGAATATCAGAGGAGGAGTTCATGATGGAATGTATGTTGTAATAGTGGTTAAGAACAAATTTTTCAAGAGCATAACTTTCTTGTTGTCAAGCTTAACGTTTCGAATTTTAAGGAAGATGTAATGATTGTTGAGTTGAAAATTCAAGGATTTACCTCGTCGAGAACGAGAATTAGTTTATAAAATCACTCGTCATTAGGTTTAATACAAGACATTTCACTTCCCTGGTTATGAGAAATCTTATTGGCAAACATTCTTTTTTTTGATGCTTGAAAAAAAACTGTTTGGTTATCACACGGCGAATTTTATACAAAAGCTGAACATATTTGGGTGGTCCAAGTAGTTTTTATAATTTCATTCATCAGATTTGATTTTAGTGTCATGGAAGAACTCCAAAGTAAAAGTTAATCTGAAAATTTTTGTTGCTTTTTCCCTTTGCTCCCAGTTAGTTCCCGAATCAGTTCTTTCGCCTGGTTGTTTTGATTTTTCACAGTCCCCCAGTCATCATATTTCCATACTAGAACAAATGTGAAATGCAATCGGCATAAAAACAGATTCGCCCTGAGATTGATCAAAAGCTTCGTTTCAATCAAAATGGTTTTCGTCCGTCCCGATCGACATCATCACAAGTTCTTGCCCTTTGGCGCCTTGTAGAAGAAGTCAACAACCATAACGTTGAAGCTGTACATTCATCGACTTTAAAAAGGCGTTTGATAGTGTTAACAGAGAGTCAATGCTCAAAATCCATCTAGCCTACGGCATTCCAGATAAGCTTATTAATGCAATCCAGATTATGTATACCAATAACAGAGCCAATGTAATGACATCTGAAGGAGAAACCGAATTCTTTGATGTTGTAACTGGTGTGCTTCAAGGTGATCCATTAGCACCTTACCTCTTTATTATTGTGCTCGATTATGCTCTGAGGACAGCCATTACTTCTGAAGATGGATTCACTATTGAAAAACGCAGAAGTAGACGACATCATACCGAGAAATTAGCAGATCTTGACTTTGCAGACGATATATCTCTTCTAAATGAAACAGTAATCGAAGCTGAAAACCTCCTACACAAGCTAGAGATATCAACTCAATCTATCGGTCTCTTTCTCAACGCTAAGAAAACCAAATATATGCACATCAACCCTACAACAAACGATGGCATCCAATCTGTTAATGGTATTGCCCTGGAAAAGGTTGACGATTTCAAATACCTTGGAGCTTACACAAACTCTATACTCCTGTGAATCATGGTCACTAACGTCTACTCTGACAAAGAAACTAGACGGAGCGTATACGAGAATGCTGAGAAAAGTCAAAAACATCCAGTCTAATGTCCACATTACTAACAAAGTGTTGTACGGCAAGCTGCACCGATTGAGTAGTCTTATCCAGAAAAGAAGATTGCAGTTAGCAGGTCACGTCATCAGAGGAAAAGAGCCGGCATCTAAACTTCTCCTTTGGCAGCCAACATTCTTAACAAAGAAGAGAGGTCGTCCACACAAGACACTACTCAAAGTCTTAGAACAAGACACGGGACTTGACAAAGGTGAGATGGTTCGTTTGGCGCACAACAGGGTCAGATGGAAAGACATGGTCATGTCATCACTTTCAAGTGGATGATTTATGTATGTAAGTTTTGTATAAACGAGTGGAAGAATCCGGTGTTCCAGCCTTATAGAATCCCCGGCTAGCTACGCAGAAACTTGCGTAGGGAGAAAACAATTTATCAAGCAACAACCAGCAACTCAAATGAAAAACACACAAATCCACACACCATTGTTTTTTTAAGAATTTTTTTTGAGCGGGAAAAAATTATAATTGTAATATTGACACTTTTCCTTTGTTTGGAGTTAGTGCACAAAGGTTTCTAGACGACTAAAATTGTTCCCTCCATTACTTTTTGCTTTGTTTTTACTATGTATAATTAGTCGTCTAGCTTGCTAGCGACCAGCCAGTGACCATCGAAAAAGAACTCTGGAAAAACGATGAAGAACTGAATTGTCTGCTCTGTGACCGATCCGATACGACATGATAATGGACAGTCATACAAAAAGCTCTCCGAGAAAATTGAAAAACGTTTGCGCCAATTGAGAAATCTAAAATGCAAGAAGAAGCCAAATAAGATTTGCAAAAAGAAGCTCAAACGTCCGACGGTTCAACATTCAAATCTATGAGACAAAAATCCGAGTGTGGACCCAGAGGAATTGAAAACATATTTCGAAGAACATTTCACTGGCAAGGTATATAATGAAATGAAACCTATTGAACTGATTGATATACCAAATTATATCGCTGTATCGCAACAAATTACCTGCGAGTTCGATCAATTTTGACCCTCCAAAAAAGAACGAAATTGTATCTACCCTCAAATCCTTAAAGAATGGTAAATCCTCAAACTATCTGCCTGCAGAATTCTTCAAGTATGCAGTCCAACAAACGCGCTACTATCAGAGCTCGAATCACCCCTTTTTCAAATATGGACGACGAAATCTATACCTTGGGGCCATTCAAAGCCTTATGAAAAGGATGAGCAGCTAAAGTAAGGGCAAAAGACCCGGCATCGTACAGAGTTTTGCAAGTAGGAACGAGTCTTTGTAAAATTATAGTGAAAATAATCCTAAATAGACTTAATAGATTAATATGATTAGTATGACAAACAACAGCTCGACCAGCAGCAAGGATTTAGACGGGGTAGAGGAACCGCAGACGGCATATATGTGACAAAAAGACTTCAACAAATCTCAGACAAAACACAAAAGCCACTCTGCTATCTCCTATTCGTTGATTTGAGCTCCGCGTTCGACCACGTTGTGCGAAAATTGGCTCTTCGAATCCATCTACCTGAGATTTCCCGAGCAAGTCGAGCCTACCCTAATAAATCTACTTGAATCATTGTATCATAAAAGAACAACATCATTAGCACAACATCATTAGCACTATCTCCAGATGATGTTTACGAGCATCTACTTGGCGTTTGCCAGGGGGGGCACAATCCCCACCACTATACAACCTGTACATGGATTATGTCATGCGTGTGTTTATGCAAAACTGTGGAGAGAACAAGGTTAAATTTCTTAAACTGAAGTACAGAATTCGTGTCACCGCTACAACAAGAGATGAAAGAGCCAAAGGCTATTACGGTGAACATACTGTTCACTGGGCTGGTTACGCTGACGACTTAGAAATAGCATTCGAAAGTATTTATTACAGGACAGAAAATCCTCAATGAAAAATTTGTTCGTTTTCATCTCCAAATAAACGCCAAGAAAACCAAAACGATGATAATAAATTTCAAGTCCCAAAACCAAGATGAGTATCCCCAATCTATCGTCACGCTTAATGCTTAATTCATCGAAAATGCACTTCAATCAAACTTCAACAATGTAGAGATTGACCTTAAGAATTGTTGTTGCTCAAAACAAGTACAATTAAACGAGTAAAAAACTACACAATCGAAAGATATTCTTAAAAAAAGGGTATATCTCATAAATACAACAATGGTGCGCAGTCGGTTGACATAATCCTGTTAAACGTGGAATGTCACTCAACAACAATAATAACAACAGCGATTCCGATCCACCTACATTAATATGCTTCGTAAGATGGTAAGATGCGGCTATGAAAGAAGGATCGATGAAAACAATGAACAAACTTTCCACTTCGTGATGTCAAGTGAAGATGTTTTACGCGTCTGTGAGACTGAAGATATCCTTCAATACGTCAAACGACAGTAGAAAAACTTGGCCATATTGCAGGACAAAAGAACACCAGCATCGTCAAAAGACTGCTTTTTACCAAGCAAAACACTAGAAGTCCATGTGCTTGATGGTCAGTCAGCAGACGAGTTCTACGAAGAGGTCTTGAAGAAAAAGAAAAAGAAGGATATGGTTTCCCTTCGCCCTAACCACTCAATGTTGGCACCTGTGAACACGAGCTGAAGAAGAAGCAGTAAAGAAGTAAGAAGTAAAGAGTAAGGTGAATACCATATTTTGTCGATTGCATTGTTATTTCCTTTTTTTTTTGTATTCAGATCACAATTTGGAGTCAGCCAAAACTGGTTAGTTCAACGGAGTATGCCTACAATGTTAGCATCAAGATGATGGCTTTTATGGAAGATTTTCTGGGCGTTGATTATCCAATGCCAAAATTAGGTATGTCGTGNCTTCTATAAAAGTACACGCGGACGAAGAGTTGAACGGGCGGAAACCCTCTACAAGAAGTTTGCACAAAATTCCCGTATGGTGGAGAAAACAGTATTTCAAGATGAGTGCAATTTCCCGTTACAGGTATATACAGTTCAGTAACCAAAACACCCGGATATACTACAAAGGAAAGAAAAAAGAAAACTGGATTGGGATGATCTAAGCCAATGTGACATTCATCATATATGGATCGACAATTTTAAAACTGAAAGTTTAACATATTCTATAGTACACTTTCTCGAACTATCGAAGAGTTTCCCACTCACTCCATACTTCTTAGTGCCAAAATCTCTGCTCACCAATTCGTAAGATGACTCCATAAACAGGAAACTTGCTTCTCGACTTCAGCAATCAACACAATCTGATCATCAGAAATAGTGACTTCCAGAAACCTCGTCCTAAGCTCTGGATGCACCGTTCCCCAAGCGGAACACTTTTCCAAATTGACTTTATCTTGTGTCGAATGCCAGGCATATTCCAACTCCAACCCAGTCGGTAGTGATCATTGAATGGTCACTGCCAGTGTGTAGTAAAACGCAGCGTACGCCGACCTCCATATCCTCCGTTGAAGAAGTCATTTTGGCAATCAATCTATTTAAACGAGAATCTCGACCGTCGAATCGATAACTCCATTTCACAACAATTTGATGATCTTCCTAAAACTGAGAAATACTACTCAACCTTCGTCGCCATTTCCACCAAATTATACCAGAGGAAGAAACCGAATTCTCCTTTCAAGAACTGCTTCTAATTTACAAAGTGACTAGACTGAAGTCGTTTATAATGCGTGTAATACAGTAGTAGTAGGAGTTGTATGATAATACGATTATTGTTACGGGATGTAGTTTGTATTTAAACTAAATTATTCTAACTAAAATTGTTCCCTCCATTACTTTTTGCTTTATTTCTACTATGCTCTGAATTAGTCGTTTAGCTTGCTAGACTACAAAGTGACATTAAAACGTCGTAGAAGAAGACGTATTCCAACAGAACGTCTTCCAGATCTAGACTAAAGCACACCACATACGACGACATAACCCGTCTTGAGGAAACGATAATAACAGCACAAAGTCTGTTTTAAAGGTTGAAAGAGCTTGTCAAGATGTAGGGCTATTTCTCAACGCACCGAAGAATGGATACATGGACTGACACGAAACTGTACTCGTCAGAACGGTATCGAGATTGAAAGCGTCAATGAGTTCAAAATATGGAGAGCGCCCATCTCAAAACAAACAAACACATAAATTTTTAAAGCCACTGATGATCCAATCCTCTTCATGGTGCTGAATCATGGTCACTAAACGTCGCAAAAACAAAACATCTTGACGGTCTTTACACCAAGATGCTCCGTACTGTCTCCAATCGAGGAAAGACCACCAGACGAATCCATTCGTTTATTGATCATTTCCGATTATATCCGAAGTAGTTCGATGCCGAACATTCGCTCTTGCTGATCATACGGCAAAACATGACGGACCTGCAAGACTGCAAGTGTACTGACCTATGTAGGTCCCAAGACGTGTTAGACGGTTCATCATCGTTGATTCAAGAAGATACTGGTCTTGAGGGAAACGATCATATAACAGCAATGTAGAGGAAGAGCTTTTTCCAATTCAAAGGATGATTCAACTACAAGTTCAACAGAGCACTTGTCCCACAGGGTGCCTCTAAAAATCTTCAACTGTAGACTTTCGCAGATGCCTACAAGTCATTGATCTGTGTCTTAACATATTTTGCAGAGGGGTATGAACCCCCTGGGTATATTTCACAAAATAATCTATCAACATGATATACTTTTGTGTTTTGGTGGTACATATTTTTAGTTTAAAACAGTCTGTGAGCATTTTTTATATGATTAAATTGACCATAATGTCTAACCCCCTTTCTTATTTTATTCCTCCTACATTCCCATCCCCAGTTTTTTTAGGCAGATTTTGGTACCCCTCCCCCTTGCAAAAAGGGCCCTAAAAAAATTTTTTTTCAAAGGGGGTGCAAACTACTCTCAATCTATGTTCGCTTCAAAGGTATGGTACCCCCAACAACATGTCGCGGTTCGCTTCAAAGGTATGGTACCCCCAACAACATGTCGCGGTTCGCTTCAAAGGTATGGTAACCCCAACAACATGTCGCGGTTCGCTTCAAAGGTATGGTACCCCCAACAACATGTCGCGGGTCTTCTCTCAAAAAATATCTATATCGAACCAATCACATAGATCTGTAGAACTTCTTAAGAGTTGGCCCCTAACTAGTAGAGGAAGTTTTAAAGGAAATATATTATCCTACCTAGTTAAGTAGTGGATAGGAAGGAGTGATCAATGAAAGAATTGCAAGATTTGTTTATGTTCAAGCTATTAAGTCATCATGCGCATTTCACTGAGGTAGATGCTGGACTAATAGCCCTCCAATTGTTGCACAAGAGTTGCGTGGAGATATTGTACAGCTGAAATAAGATAAGAGATATTACTGAAAAAATGATAACTTTCAAATTAGATAGTTCCATCCCAGCGTCGTCCAAAGACGACAATTAGACGACAATTCAAAGACAGACACAGTTTGAATTTAACGAAATCTAAAGTTTCAGAAGAATATAAATTAAGATTTTCTGCCCAGTAGAAATATTTGAATTTTTCATCTTCCTTAATTCTAAACTTTCAAATTCATTCATTCAAAATCGTCTTTCCAAAGAGGTATCACTTTTATAGAAATGTACAGGCTGTCAATTATTTTAGGAGCAGCTTATAGCTCTTTTGATGATATAATTTTAAACAGATCAGTTCAACCTGTAATATGGGAGCCGGGGGTGATGTATCTAAAAGATTATTCGTTTGATTCATTTCAATCAAATGAAAAGGGCACTATAAGAGCTAGAGACATCATGATCTATAAAACATCCATGGAAACGTACCAGTTCACTGAGGACTTTTCTCGTTTTCCGGTTGTGGCTGATGGATGATGGGAAGAGCAGAGCTCCGTGATTGGACAGTTTGAAGAAATATTGGATAAATGAGAACATTATCTTCCGCAAGGTGAACCTCTATAAAAATAATAATCAAAACAGAATTGAATGAGTCGATAAATTAGGGGGAATCGAGACTAGTTGCTCTGTAATAGCAAATTCACTTTTGTCATTGAGAAGACTTTCTAATCTTTAAATCAATTTTGAGCGAGATTCGTTGCGATCGTGAAATTTTTCATACACCTATCAACTTTAACAGATAATTGCATCCAATAGTCCAAAGACGAAAGATTTCAGAGTAAATTTAAACGTTTCAGACCTATGTGTTTCCTTACAGCGCAAGGAATTTCGTAAAATTAATTCCTTACCTTCAGGCAGTAATTTCTTCCAGTTCTTCTGATTCCGCAGCAGACATTCCCTGAATTTTGAGGAGCAAAATTGGACAAACCACAATTTTCTCATCTAAAAAAATAAAATCAAAATAAATTAATTTCATTCCTGGACAATTTTCAATAAATGAAAATAAAATCTTCTAGAAAAACGTTACTCCCCAGCATATGAATTTTCTTCCAAAAAGTTTAACAGCCAAGAAAATGACGTTGTGTGTAAACTTGGGAGACCCCATGTAGTTCAATAAAGATGAATATGATGATATTGATGAAATTATTAGAGATCAAACCTACATTTAGACATTGTTTCTGTTATTATGAATTATAAGGGAGGCGTACCATAATTCTTTCACGCTGTTTTTGACGGTTTTCCAGTCAAACCATACATTTGTTTTAATTGGGACATCATCTCTATGATACAGTAAACCTCATCGAAGACAACTCCTGACCATGAGATAATTGTCCTAGAAATGAAATGAAAAGTATTAACAAAATCAAATAATCCTACATCAGCTTATCCTTAGTTGGTGATAATGTAAGAATCGGAAAATACAATGGAAAACCTTTTATACTCACAAAAAAGATGCTCATAATTTCATGTGTTGTCAAAAAAATATCAAATTTTTGATCGATTATTAAAAAAATGAGATTTCGATTAAAATTTGAAAAGAAAAATCCGTGAAATTGGGATTGAAGGAGTACGGAATAAAAAATGTGGAAAGATCACTTAGATCACTTAAGTGTGTGTGTAGAAAATGTTAAAATGGGAAAGTTGGAAAAATTTGGAAAGTTCAAAAAATAAAGAATGCAGCCGGGTGAAGACAATTTTCAAGCTGGACCAGAAACAAAATATTCTTTAGGGTAACTACAAACTACCACTGATGGTTCAATAATTCTGTACACTGATACAAAACACCAGACCTGTTTAGTAATCTTCTGAAAAATAGAAAAAAGCTTTTAACCTTTAAAAGAGACATAGTAAGGATACACGTTAGCAAAGATAAAAACATTTGCCCGTGATTTCAATTTTCGTACCTGGGTAGTTTCTTTCGGACCTAGATCGAAGGATGATGATGATGATGATGATTTTCATTACCAAGGGCTATGCCATCCAGTCAATAATTAAGCATCCTTTATATCTACGCTGTAATGGTTCGATAGAAAGTAAACTCCTTCTCGTTTCGATGATATTGATGTGAGTACTGGTTTACGGAGGCTGGAATCTAAAGTTAATGCAAATGAATACTAATACCTTGAAACACTTGAATGAATCTAAAAATTTGCTTAGTAATAATAATGGAAACTTGGTGGGGAGATGAAAATTGTGTGGTGGGAGGTATGTTGTTTATTTATTCAAACTGATTAAAATAGAGAACAAAGTAGCTGATAAACTTCAAGAAAATCATTTTATCAATCAGATTTTGGACATCATGATCTTCATTTAGTTTATATGAAACTATCTGAGACCTTGATGAGATGTGAAGTCATGGCTTTACTTTTTCTTTAGTGACCATGCTTCCATTTTTGAAATTTCATACTGTTTTCTTTGCTTGCGATCGATTTTAAAACTTTGGACGTCTTCGTGAATTTTGACTGACCAACTTCGATATTTTTCCTAGGAGACGAAAAATTACAAATGAGGTACATGTTACTCCCTATTGTTTTATCATATCATATCACTGAATGGTTATAGTTTTATGCTGTGTTATAAGATGTGCAACTTGAACAGGTGACCACTATTATAAGTTGTAAATTGGCTACAGAGGACAGGCTTGGGGAAAGTTGGTTGCTTTATCAAAATATACTTTTTCTCGATTTCCTAGCAAAATTTGACTAATTTTAGCTTTTAGCCCCTCCTATTTTACGGTCGTTCCACTAGGTCTGGATAATACTTAAGATGATGCTAGTTTCAATTAATTCTCTAAAGCCATTTTCAGTCTTAAAGTGATTAATATCTATCATCTTGTTAAAAACTGTTTGTCAAAGAACCTCAACATCCTAAGGTTATATCTTGCAACCATCGAACAATCACTTATCCACAGATTTGAATGCAGAGGAACCATAGATAAAAATACTCCAACTAGACTGTCCAAAAATGTCTGGATATCCAGGCTAGATGCGATAGAAATCATTGTACTGTAAGTAAATTTTAAATTATTAAGAGAAGAGCTGAGTCAAAATTTACTGGTAACTCAAAATTATTTAAAAAAACACATTATACAAAGACCTGTACCTGTTTCTTCATCACTCAAATCTTCATACCTCCGTCTGTGAGAAAATTGTGAATGTTATATTCAAATTGATCAAGCATTTCCCTGGAAAAAGAAACTTATTTGTGTCAAAAAAGTGCAAAAAATATAAGTTATGCCATGCAGGAAAATTGCACTTACTTATTAAAGCTACAAATAGCACCCCCTGCCTTAGGGTCATTTTGAAAACCGAAAGAGTTGCTTTGGAGCATAAAACAGTAAATTCAGTTTTTTACTAAGTAATCTAGGCTCAGATCATGGTCTTTCGATTGTACCAGCTGCTTTTATATGATTAAGCTCTCGGTTAAGGAGAGCTTTTTTGCATGTCAAGTAAAAACATGAAGACGGTGATAAAAGAGAGGTAGAATACTTAAGCTCTCAACAGCATGCAATCCAAATTTTTCCCTGCATAATTGGAAAGATTGCAAAGTATGCAGTGAGTTCAAACTGTAAAGGATCAAAATAAAAAAGGATCACTGTCAATGTGGTCATCATGGATGATAATTGATTTATAGATCTAGCCATTCTTGGATTACCTTGTTGATGTAATAAATGACACGTCTTCTACTATAATGTTATGCTTTTCTAAATTCAAATTAAAGTCTTTCTGAACCTAGTTTGGTAGGGGAAGCAAGAAAGGCCTGAACTTTGTTATAGTATAAGTAATAATATCATAACAAATCTTTTTGTCACACAAGTAGGATGAAAGAATTGATCAAAAAAACATTATTCACTCTTTTATGTGCCTTCATAGCCTCTGAATTTTCACATGCCCACTAACTTTTTCCAAATTTTGTGGGATCAAGGGCTACCTAATTTATTTTTCATTTTCCCATAAAGTTGTTTCCCAAGAACTTAACGAAAAGATGCTATATGCCCCATTCCATAACCTTGTGATTGCAGGCTACGCAGTGCCCTTATTTACAAAAACCAAAGCTAATATCGGAGGTATAGACTATGTTATTGTTGGAACAATCTACAGACATCTGACAATCAATACTGATATCATTACAGAAGACCTATCTTTGTCAATTCTTACTGTTACTTAATTCGTGCTGTTCTTCTTGGCAACGCCCATATCAAACTTTTACTTCTCATTTAACTGACAACTCAAAGCTCTGCAATCTCTTTTACCTAGTATTTTTCACTCCCAACCAGAGAAACAGATAGATTCAGTACCCTTATAATAATAATCCTCTTCTCACCAACAAAATTCAAGCCTACCGGGTGACCCACGAAAAAGTATAAGAGTTTGGAGGGTAACTGTCTCCGAAAAAAATTGAATTTTAACTAAATTTCCAAAGTTAAAAAATCATACATCAAAATTTAAGTTTGCCTTTCCTCTTTACCATGAAAAAAGTTAAAATTAGTTAAAGTTAGTTAAAATTCAATTTTTTTCGGACACAGTTACCCTCCAAACTCTTATACTTTTTCGTGGGTCACTCGGTAGCATTGGTAATCTAGTGGGAATTTCAGACCATTATTTTGTCACAATTTTTAGTCTTCTAAAACTTTGATATCCAAGCTTCAAAATTTACACTTTAAAAAGTACTTTGATTCCAATATCAAAAATTGTAAGAATATTTTGGAAAGGCAGAAAGGCATCAATAAGATAGTGAAAACTACAACACTAGTTCTATTTCTCCAAATATCAATGGAACTAACACGGCAGACCTAAAAACTAACCAGCGAGGAACTTAACTAACAACATTGCACCAATCACAGGCAAAATTCGCCATTCTACATCAACCAACAATAATGATGAAAACTTTGCTGATATGATGAGGTACTCTCTCATAGACTCATTATTTTTTCAACCAATACAGTACCACGAGATAGTAAAAATCATTAACTCACTGAAATCAAAAGCTGATGGCCCTTTTAGTGTAGCAACAAAAATCTTAAAAAACTGTTCTAAACTAAATGGGATTTCTGAAATCTTATAACTTCTTCAACATTTGAATACAAACTGGAAAATTCCTTTCCCTTTTAAAGCTAGGAAAGATATGCTAATTTACAAAAATAAAGGCTCCCCTCAAGATGCACATAACTAATGACCAATATTGCTTCTCTCAAATATAGACACAATCTTTGAATTAAATTGATCAAATTCAGGATTGTTAACTATTTTGAAAAAAGAAAACCTCATCTTCAAAAACCAATTCGGATCCATAGTAAACAAGCACTTATATCAATCTGACAGAAAAAAATTGAGCAAATCAATAAAGATCTTTATTCGTGTGGAGTATTCATTAATCTCCAAAAAGTGTTTGATACTGTAGACCACAATATTCACTTATGAAAACTCATCCACCGCAGGGTTAGAGGAGTATCAAACCAAAGGTTTAAGGACTTAGCGAAGCTATCAACATGGGCTTTGAGCAAATAAGATCTCTCTAAACGCTACTGTCAACTGCTCTAACTTGGGACGATTGGTCAAAACATGGGACTGGTTGATATCTATCTGGCCTGTATTTCCACTTACTGTTAAATCTCTTTGACAACAAATTTGTTTTGATACTTCCACCAAGTTTATCAATCAAACTTTCTATCATACAGGTCACGATAACTTTCACTGATAGCGCGCCCTTTTTAACTTTTTGTTTTCATTCAAAATGACCGGACGCTGATTGAAGATTTAGAGAACGTCTGCGCCTAACTGCCTATCGCCTGATGGGATCAACAAATAACGAGTGTGTAACTTGCCGCACGAGTGAAATCAAATGCTCCATCGTTTTGCCACTAATTTTGTTCTTCTTCGTTCCAGACACTCGTGTGTGTTCCTCCACTACGGATTTTTTTCATTTTTTGATTTAAAAGCCTACTCGGTGCGAATGAGAAATTGTTTAGAAATTTTTCAATACGCCGTTCATGAACTCAAATCAAATGTTTTTGGAGGTTCGGTGAACTAGTGGTGGAATGGCCTTCCAATGTTTTGTCAGATAGTCCCAAGTTAGAGCAGTTGACGGTACAAAAACTGTCATCAAAATTATCTGATGGGATCCTAGCTAAACTCAGACATTTTTTTTACTCTGTTAACCTTACTTAAAAACTGTTTACTATGCTTTATTTCACTCAGTGAGGCTCTGCCCCCTAGAATCCCCCAACTCAATATTGTGCTCGCTTCACTCGCCCACATCACACCTAGTCCCGCATTCAATTTTTGAGACTTGGAAACTACCGTGAGTGGTCCTAAATCTGACAGCCCTGCCTAAATCCGACCCCACCCCCAAATAACTGCTATGAAAAAAATTATATGTTTACAAACATTCCCTCTCTAAGTTGAACAATAAACTATTGCAAGAAATCTCGAAACAAAACGTCTAACAAGATGATTATAATGTCAAGATGTCAATTAATGTGATCAAAAAAGTGCGAGTTGTAAAAATAATAACCTCTATATATATTCTGAATCTGTTGTTCGTCTTTAAAATGTTAACAATTTTGTAATGAAAAATTATGTTTTGTATAAGAAGCATTATTATTATTTGGTTCAATTGGTTCAGTGTATCAAATCTTTCAGTTTAGTTGACAGTTTGGTACCGTCAACTGCTCTAACTTGGGACTACTTTAGGCGTACAAACTTTCGCGAGCAGAAACTTTCGCGAGCAGAAACTTTCGCGAGCAGAAACTTTCGCGAGGACGAAAAATCGCGAAATTCACGACATTTACTTTCGCGAATTTAACGGAAAAATATTTTTCGCGAGCATAAACTTTCGCGAATCAAGACGTAAAATTGAGAATTTCCACATGAAAAAATAGCTTAGAGACACAAATACTTCTTGGGTTGGCTTGAAACATTTGTCCTTTGACTTATTAGTCTTTTAGCAGGCTAAAAAGTGCCATAAAAGTTACATTTTATTCAAGTTTGAAGTTTTACAGATTTTCTATTTTGTCAAGAATTTTTCGCGAGCATAAACTTTCGCGAATGGCCCTTCCTAGAATTTTTAAAGACATTTACTTTCGCGAAAAAGGGCCAAAATTCGCGAAAATCGCGTATCTGACAAAACATGGGATGGCAATTCGGACACCATTTCACCGAACCTCCAAAGTCATTTGATTTGAGGTAATGAACGGTGTATTAAAAAATACATGATTTCTCTTTCACACCGAGTAGGCTTTTAAATTGAAGTGTGTCTGTGCACTCTATAAGGAACGAAGAAGTATGATTGATAAACTTGGAGTGGAGTTATCAAAATGAGTATTCAATTAAAGTTTGACAACCAAACTTAGTCCAACATTAATCGGACAACAAAGTTTGATTTTGACAACAAATCTTCATCCAGTGGGTGGTGTTCTTTTGAGAATGGCTCCCAGAATTGTCCTCCTCTCTGTGACTTGGTTTTACCCTTGTTCTAGTAGCTTACTAGCTTGTACCTGCATTCTCGTCCAGACGACTTGTAGCTTTCTAGTTTTTTATTACACATACTTTTCTTTTTCTCACTCTCTCTACTCTCTTTTTATTCTTAAACCCTCTCTTTTAAAGGCCTAGGAAGCCCAAAATATCTAAGCAAAAACGTAATATCAAGAACCCCTGTGGTATCTGCTCTAACCCTGTTGCCAAAACTCATAAAGCAGTCTGGTGTGATATATGCAATCTCTGGATACATATAAAATGCAACAACACATCTCCAGGAGACTATGAACAACTACAGTTTGACGAGAACCAGTGGTTTTGTCAAAAATGCTTCAACCAAACGGTACTCTTTGGTAACATTACACATGAAAACTTAAAATTTACTCTTCAAGGTAAGAACTGTTATTTTTTTATGGACCCTGATAATGACATTAATGTGCAATTAAATATAGAGATATAGAGGAGGCTCTTGAACAGGATGATACATTAAATCTAGATTGCCCTTACTTAGCTATAAGTGAAGTAAATGATAGACACAACAAAATTAAACCTAGTATTTCTGTACTCCATCTTAACATTGCCTCTCTAAAACTTCACTTTGGAGAACTTACATTCATGCTTGAAAACTGTTCTACTAATTTTAACTTTATGGACGTATTACTGAAACAAAATTAAAGCTAAGGGCTAAGGGCTCCTCCATCTTAAATAATTATGAACACTTTGACTGTTGCACTACTTCAAACCGTGGGGGTGCATGACCTTTTAATGACTGAATCTAAACAGGCTGCTGCTGCTCTTAGCTCCAACTCAACACATTTTTTTATTCCAACTATCGCCTGGCCTACTAGAATAACTCCAACCTCAAAAACCCTGATTGATAACATATTCACAAATTTTATCACTGCAAAACCTCAGGCCTGTAATCTCATATGCAGCATCTCTGATCATCTTCCTCAGACTCAACCTAGATTTAAAACCTTCAAAACCATCTCAAGTTAAATCAAGTAAACAAGACCTTAGAAACTTTGTACTTCTCATGGACTTTCTTTCTATAGACTGGTCTGTTACCCTACAAGAAAAATCTCCCTCTGAAAAACTGAGCACTTTCATCTCAAAAATTAATTCAACAATAGATACTCACGCTCCAATAAAAACTACAAAAGGACCCAAATATCAAAAAATCCTTGGATCACTAAAGGACTTCTCAAATCTATTTCCACCAAAAATAACTTATATAAGAAATTTATTGAGGCCAAAGATTCTCATCTGAAAAAAAACAAAAACATGACAACTTCAAAAAACACAGAAATCTGCTTTCCAAACTCTTAAGATTAGGCAAAAACTCCTACTATAAAACCTTCTTTTCTGAGAATAGACATGACTTGAAACAAAAATGGAAGGCAGTGAATGAAATAATTGGTATTAAATCAAACACTGACCTTTCCCCTAAACTAATTTTCCATAACAGACTTCAAATTAGGAATGATAAAGACATGGCTGAAGTATTTAATGACTTCTATGGCTCAATAGCAGAAAAAACAAAACAGCAAATTCCTAGAACAAACAAAAACTTTACTGACTTTCTTAACGACCAGGCTCTTAACTTCATTAACTTCATTAAAATTACGCCTACTGCGTTCTTAAAAACTTATTAATGAACTTGACATCAGTAAAGCTTCAGGTCCTGATAGTATTCCAACCTCTTTCCCAACTAATCGCTCCAACAGCAAGCACTGTCCTAGCTCACATTTTCAACAGCTGTGTTAGTGATGGCATCTATCCATATGTTTGAAAAAGAAAGACTCTAAACTTGAAGTAGGAAACTACAGAATAATCTCTTTACTGTCTAACATTAACAAAAATTTTGAAAAGCTTATACATCACAGACTAGTTCGCTTCTTTGATCATAATTATACCCTTACTGACAAACAATTTGGTTTCAGGAAAGGTCACAGCACGAACCATACTGTGATTGCTCTAACAGAACTTGTGAGAAAAGCCTTAGACACTGGACAGTTTGCTGCTGGAGATTTTATCGATCTTAAAAAAGCCTTTGACATGAAATTCTTCTCCATAAACTAGAACACAACGGTATTAGAAATCCTACTCTTGCTGTGCTCAAATCATACCTTGTTAACAGATATCAATGCGTCGAGATAAGAAATTCTCATTCCAAATTCAAACCAATAAGGCATGGTGTCCCTGAGGGCTCAGTTTTAGGCCCTCTCTTGTTCATCATCTATATAAATGATCTGCACTCATCACTAGAAAACTCTACAACCATTCACTTTGCAGATGACACAAGTCTTATTTGCTGTGATAATTCAATAAAAGAACTCAACAGAAAGGTGAACCTTATTCCTGCTCTTCTAGTCCATTGGTTGAGAGCAAATAAAATTAGCCTTAATACTTCTAAAACTGAATTGATCTTGTTCAGATCATCCAGGAATGCAATTACTAGAAATCTTAATTTTATACTCAGTGAACAGAAAATTCACCCAACAAATAAGGCTAAGTATCTTGGAATAATACTTGATGACCCTCAAGTACATGATCTAGCTACAAAACTTTCCTGAACAGTGGGATTTCTATCCAAACTAAGACACTTTGTGTTGATTTCGGGACCCTTTTTTCTATCTACTATGCACTTTTTGACTCTCATGTAAGTTATTGTCTTCAAACAATTGGATATATAATATCACTCAAGCCAGTTTCGATAAAATCGAAGTCCTTCGGAACAAAGCTTTGCGGATTATGCGTTTCAAGCCACCAAGGGAATCGGCTCGTCCTCTTTCTATTAAATTTGCAGTCCTCCCCCTGAGAAAACTTCTTAAGGTTAAAAACTGTCTCCTAGCATTTGACTTTATCAAAAGTACCATACCTCCTAACTACTTTTGTTCTGATTTCCTTAGACTCACACCGAAGCAAGAACCAAAGTCAATCATCACTTAGACTTGAACCGCTAACTACAACCACAGTAAGATATGGATCCTTTAGTATAGCAACATTAGTTACCAAGGATTGGAATGATCTTCATTCTAAACTTGAAATCAATGATCTAAAAATGATTTCCAAACCTACTTTAAAATCCCACCTTCATCATATCTCTTAATAAATTTGCAGAACAATAAAACATATATAGCTTCCTTTATTCCTTTTTTCTTTTTTTTTTTGTTTTTTGTTTGTTTTTTTTTAATTTAATTTTTTTTTCTTTAAAGAATCAACAAGCCATCAACATCCATAAATTCCACACATTTCCTCAGAAACTTTTAAAATCATCTGCCATTATGACTTTCTTGAAGCCGTTCCGAAATGAACCAATCGGGTTATGTATCGGAATTCCTATGGGAGTTCTTTTCCGAAATTTGTAAAATAGCTAAGTCGGCAAAAAAAATTTTCCCGGGGGTTTGAGGAAAAACAGAACTGCTATCATTTGTTTTTTATTTAACCAGATATTTAAATTTGGGCTCAAAAATACTTAAATAAACACTTACAGAACGACATCGTTTATCATTGGATAACCTCGTATTTGGACCATTCTATTGTATTGTGGGCGCAAAATGGGGCGGAAACTAAGTAGCACCCCCTCAGTGCAAGATTGCCGCCTCATCTTTATTCGCCCGCGCGAGAATGCGAGCTAATCATTTTTTTCTCGCGCGCTCGAGGGGAAAAGGAAAGTGATCGATATTCTTTGAAGGAAAAACGTCAGAAACAAACCCAAAGACCAAAAGATATATTTTGTTGTTGAGAATCGATCCTGTGAAGATGAAAAAATTTTTGCTTTGCGTTTTTTTCGGAACGCTAAAAAACTCTAATTTCAATCTTCCTTTAAGGTAAAGAGGTTGCGAGATTTGGGTTAGCGAGGCAAAAATCGCTAAAAAGCTGATAAAATCGTAATCCTCAAAAATCGAAGTTCCAGCCTCCACTGCATAGTATAATTAAACTTGAGCTAGTATCAGTATTTTATCACTAAAAAGACAACATGTACATATTTATAACAGCTATCCTAGACCTGTACATTTTACACCATAGCATTTTATCATGGTAAATATATCTATCTATCTATCTATCTATCTATCTATCTATCTATCTATCTATCAATGATTAAGTTCGACAAAGTTCGATTGGATTCCAGACAACATTTCTGACAGCAGCCCACCCATGCCAAAGAAGTGACCCTCCCATCTGGTAGAGGGGAGGTTAAAGTACTCAAAATTAATTATATATATATACATCCTTACCTACCATCAAATTCAAAAATTTTTGCGAAGCGAATATACATGAGCGAAGCAGTTTTGCTATAGTGTGTGCGTACCTTTAAACTCTATATACCAGGGAAGCGCAGAAGGAAAATGAAAATTTAGTTCCCATCTGTTAAATGTAGATAAGTATTTCGTTCAAGGTTGTGTTCGCGTCCAAATATAGGTATCAATCTCGGTTTGGTAGATGGTTTCGTTAATAAAGTTGATCTTTACGGCACCGAAAATGTCCGAGTTAGGGCTTTTTTCCAAAAGAGACATGTCGTCGTTTCCGTATATTTTGTATCTCTTCCTTCACCTATGAGACAGCTGATTGGTTGATATTTTCGTACTATCAGACAACTGATTGGTTGATATTTTCGTTGTTATGGTTTCGATCTTTTTATTTTTATTTATCGAAACCATTTTGTGAATGAACAAATGTGAATTTTTTATTCGAAGAATATTTACTGAAAGAATTTTATCGACCTGGAAGCTTTTGGAAAACTCTTCCAACTACCTACCAGTTTAGTGAATTTATTGCTCTGCTGTGGCGATTATCATTTGGAAAAATCATATAATCAGTTTCATCCACCATAACATTTTGGATTCAATAAAACACAACTTTGTGCACCAACAAGGAAGTATATATTTGTTGACTTTTTCCTCACTCTCTTTTTTAGCAGTGGGAAGGAAATTGCACTCCACCTTTTACAGTCATAGTTTTCTTTTCACTTGAGAGAAATTTTTCTTGATGCTTGACACAAGAGTTAAATTCCCCAGCATCCTGTCTGTCTGTCTGTAACTATCTGGTTAAGAAATATCAACACCGACACTTTTTAAATAAAAAATTTGACGTCCGACTAAAACAGAACAGTCCTAAATATCCACTATTTCTATATTTCTCTCATCGTGTTCGTCAAAATATCAGGACAATCAAGACTTTTTCCACTAGCTGGGCTAAAAAATTTGGGTCAATATGTCTGCTTTTTTAATTCTGTTTATTCAAGCATTATATTCTGTCAAAAGTTTTCGTGACTTTGTTTATAATTTTGACATTGACTGTGGTAACTCAGGAAAGTTAATGATTAGGGAATTGTTTATCGCTATGTCAAATGCACCGATTGAAACATACCATTTGATTCCTTCTTTTTGTCTTGGGCCGGATTATGATCACAGTCACTTTCAACAATTTGATGCTCAAAAATGTCTAATATATTTGCAGTACCAAATTTATGATTTAAATCTTAAAGTTCTGCACCAGATAAAAGAATCTGTTTTTACCATTAGAGTGTATATTATGTCAAACATGTTATAATGCTTCAGAGAAAACTACATATGAAACTATCTGTCATATTGAGTTTCCTAATCGTTTTAACCATCATTCAATAAAAAATGAAGTTTCAAGATTAGTTAATGACCCACATGGACAGTTGCTTCAAGACTTGTATGATTCTGCAAATTGTCCATCTCGCACAATAGCTACGAAAAGTAAAACAATTGTCAACATATCTGAATATTTGATTGTCTCAATTAAAAATATTTTGCTATGATCAGGCATCAAACACTCCAAGAAAACTAGTTCCCAACCTCAATATTGAAACTCATTTTGAAAATGCATTACTAGGGAATCTAAATCTGGTTCCATTTTGATGGTTGAGAGATTCAATTTCTTGATTGCGAAAACAGGACAATTTTATAACTTTCACTGACTTAGGTTAGTTTTAACTCAACCTTGGAGCAAAATGGACTGATTGATAATTGGATTTCACTGAGTTCTTCTTCTTCTACAACATTGACTTAACTGGCAAGTAAATTAGAAAAAGGTGAACCGGGGGATGGAACCGAGATGAACTCATCTGGTAAACCGGCTGAATCAAGGTGAACCCAGAACCCAGCTTCTGCAGAACTTACTTTGAAATGTTCTTTGTGCATTTTTTGAATGTGGAAAAGTTTTGTTTAACTTTTGCCGTGAACTTTTGAACCTTCTTTGACATGCCTTTTGTCGTCAACTATAAAAACTTTGTTGCTTATGAGTTAGTTCATCTAATCTTTCCAGCTCACCCAAATAGAGACTTACTCGCATGCATAATTTTGCGTTCTTTTAAACCATATGTAGTTAATTCCTGTTACAAAAAATGATGAATGAATCGTCGTACAGTCACTTTCGGTCGGGGTTGTGGATGTTGTTCTTTGATTAGTTAGGGTTTGTTGTTCTTTTTTTGGTGCTTTTTAATAGATATTTGAGTGTCGTTCTTTTTAGATGGACTGGAAACGTTAGATTAAAATAGTCTCTTTTCTCCTTTTTGTTCGCATACCTTACAAATGTGGAAATAAATTCTGTTTTGAACTTGGTACCGTGAGATTGGGTAACTTGCATCAGTGGAGGCTAACATGCATAGCCCTCAAATTAATGACCTGGCTGGTCATTAAAATACAACTACGCAGCTCCGCTCACAGCTCTACTCTATCATTTTTGTTTTGATTTAACTTTGTGTTTTAATGACCAGTCAGGTCATTTATTTGAGTAATACTCTCGGTTAGTCGGGGGGTTTGGAATAAGCAGGGTGCAGGGGGGTTGGAAGAAATCTCAAAATTTAATAAGCGAGGGGGTTTTCCCTCCTTGCAATCTGTTGGAAATTATGAATATGAAATTGCTTTGTCCTGTTTTGAAAGTTTTTTCCTTTTTTAACATTATTAGTATACAGTATTATGATAATGCAAAATGACTTTTTTTTTAATTATGAAATTTTTTGTGAAGGTGAAGCGTGACGCTACAGATCAAATCTGTGTTTTGACTGGACTCACCAACCTTTATGATTATAAGGGTACAGTTTGTTTTTTATTTTTTTAAATTCAAAATGCCCTGAATGTGTTACTGTAGTGTTTTCATCTTACTTTTCTTATATTTTTGTCTTCATTTTTCATCAATGAGAGAATCTACAGATGTCATTGTTATAGAGAGGGACTATAAATTTTTTGCGAATGAAAGGATATTGGGAAAGACTCCAGCGAATGTATTAAGTAAAACTTCACAAAAGCCATTGAATATACAGTGTTTCTATGTCTTAAATTTCTTGCTTGCAACTTGCGAATCGAGGAGGCTCTGGATCGCTTCGCAACTTTTATATATATACGGCTTGTAACATAAACAGACAACTGACACCACCACACCACGTGGGAAGGCACGTTACACCGGCCATGGAAAGTGATATATACTATCCGTAGATCTAACACGATTTTTTTTCCTATCCGTAATTCCGTTTTCAGGGGGTATTGGGTCATTAACAGTTAGGTAGGGTCAGGGTTGCTAGTAACGGCTTGTCACTGTGCCGGGTGCATACTCGGCGCCTTGGGCCCCGCAGGGTTGCTAGTAACGGCTCGAATTTCAGTCAGGCTAAAAAAGGGGTACTTTTACCCATATTATAATAACATTACCCCCGTCTTTTTTGTCATTCTATAAGTATTTCCAAATTTTGTCTTCTGCTGTGCGAGTGTGGCTCAACGAATAGCGTGTTGGCTTCCGAATCCGAAGGTCTTTCTTTAGTGGTGGTTCGAATCCGACCCAGTGCGATGATTTGATTGGTCGAAAAATGATTGACAGGTATCAAAACTTAGTCAGAAATGAGAAACTAAGTCTCAAACAGTCAGTAGAAGCAAAGATACAGAAGAAAGATAGGAAAGGAAAAGGAGTAGAAGGAGTGTTAGATATACGGATAGTAGTTATCACCTACCGTGCAAAGTCGAAGAAAACCATGTAAACAAATCAGAATTTAAAACACTGACCTGTAACTTTTACAAAATTTTTAAATACTTTCTCTTTATCATTTTTAGTAAAACTAAATTGCAATTTTTATATTAAAATAAATATTTCCAATTAATTATTTTCTTTAGATAAATGAAATACTCAATATTTAATTACTCAAACTGAAAATTTACAGTCAGTAAAATACCGTTTTAGCATGAAGCTCTAGCGGGACCATATCGGCGGGGCCGGTGTGTTAGGTCAGGGACAACTTCCATTTTGCCGCGATTTTGACGATTGGGGGAATTTTTGGATTGTTTTTGCCCTTTTGGTAAGTATTAATTAGCATATACAGACGTCACCCGCGTTTTTTATACCCAATTAACGTCTATTCCACTTTGCAAATGAGGAGCGATGGCCATGTGGTCAAAGGTGTCAGCGTCGGCGTCTTTGGCGTCTAAAACCAGGGGTCCCAATATTTCGTTCATTTTCATAGATAGCCGAGCCGGCTGGCCGTGGACCCTGTGAAAACAATCGAAAGACTGTCTAAAAGTCCTAGATTACTGGGCTATCCACGTAAAATATATCTCTAATGGCCGGTCTCCACTTGCCCGACCGGCCTTAAAAGAAACGAGATGAAAAATCTCGGCTTTAGTGAGGTGCTCGCTAGGGTAAGTATGATGGCGCCCGGGCAAATTTTTTTCTGTACATGGACGGGAGTATCATCAGGCAAAATGGATGCCGGGAATTCGCGGTACTATTGGCGCCCCGGGGGGGGGGGGTATTTAGGCAAAATGGATGCCGGGATTAGCAGTGCGAATTTTGGTTAGATCAGTCTCAATGAAAAAAAAGGCCTTTTTAACACAACATTTTACTACTTTTCCTCCTTATTCTAGCCCCGCTAAGGATCCGAGGGTCAAAGCTGGGCGACAGATACCCGTAAGACACCCGCAATTCTTGGACCCTTAAGGCCGGTTTCCACTTGCGCGCGCTACGATCGCACTTTTGGGCTTCAATCCTTTTTGCTTGGAAAAAAGATTACGTCATAAAAATGTAGCGCGCGCTTGAAAAAAAAGTTGAACACATTTCAACTTTTTTCAACCGTTACGTCAGTTCGCGCCAATGGAGTTGCTTCATTTTTCTTTTGACCAATAGCGTGGAAGCTTTGCTCGAAAAAGCGCGATCGAAGCGCGCGCAAGTGGAGACCGGCCTTTACACGTATGCATAATATTAATATAACGATCATCTCACCAAAAACTGGGATTTTTATTCCGTTTTTCTATGTTGAGTTATATTTTGCCTCTAGGTTTTTTTGAAACTAAAAAGCCTTACAAATATATTTCGACGTAGAAATTCTACGCAGAAACTCTCAACCAATAAGGGGGTTTCAAACTGGCTGACGGTGCTTCCGATCAAGGTTATTAAGAACTATCGAAACAAGAGTTCTGAGACGCTATACGGATTCGATACGATTTGCCCCTAGATAGAATCCCGACACATTGTTCGCGTGGAGCGAAATTCGATGTTACCCATACCCTTTCGTGTAAGTAGGATAGCTCCGTAACTTTACGTCACAACGAGGTTCGCGACATCCCAGCGAGGCTGCTAGACGAAGTTTGCATTAACGTGTGAAAAGAATCTATTTTGCTCCCAATCTTCAATGAAGATCTCCCGAATCAAGCTAAAAAAAAGAAGGGAAGCAAGACTTGATGTCAGTGCACTCAACTTTTGGACGAATGTTATGGTCAACGAGCATTCTTTGACGTAAGGGTTTTTAACCTTTTTGCTCAGCGACACATCAACTCCAAAGAACTGCTTTAAGACGAATGAAAACAAGAAGAAACGTATGTACGGAGAACGCGTTCGACAATCTGAAGCTGGAGTTCAAACCAATCGCGGCTAACGGTGCAATGGGCGTGGAATGCTTTCGTTTCTATTATTAAAGGGATTATACGGTGTTATATACACCCGACTCGTCTGAAACTGATGTCAGCAAAATTTTAATAAAAGAGTCCTTTCAAGTTTGTAAATAAAAGAAAGAAAAAAATCTTGCTCCACATTTTTCTCTATTCATTACAAAAGATTCTATTTATTTCAATCTGCTGAATTAACATACATTTTAACTATGTAAAAGGTCAATGGCTTTAACAGTTATCAGGGTTGTTGGCCGACAAGCGAGAAGTCCCTTAGTCAATTATCTTACATAGGTTAAAAATATTATGCAGGTTAAAAATAATATCAAAAGAACTTTCACGGTTTTCAAATCGTTTCGAAATGAACTGTGCGATTGAGAGTCGCACAAATTTGAGTCAAAATAATTATGACGTATGTAACAGGAGGTGCTATGAGAAAGTTTAGTCAACCTACGGTGTACCAACATCATCTTTAGAACCATTTAAACTACCTAAGTCAAAAAGCTTCTGTACATGGAGATCTCCTTAGGAAAGTACAAGAAGATTGAAGAAAATTTCTTTCTTTTACAGTCTATTATCAAAATCTTGCAGAAGACTATACCTTTTTACATTGGTGATTTAAATACTGATGCCGAAAAGAAAGATGACGGCAAGTTTTTATTTTTCCCTAAATGTTGGAAATAAACAAATGAACATGGACGGAAATATCAGGATAAATTAGAGCCTTAACCTGATCTCCTTACTTGGAAGGTGGATCTCAACTAAACGAATTTTAGTCCATATTTTACTATTAACTTATGTCACTTATTGAATGTGGGGGGGGGGGTGTAGGGTAAAAGTATAAAATCGATATATCATTGTTTACCCCAATTACTGATATAATGTTTACTGTTCCGCTCAAATACCGATACCGATACCGATCGATTTCCCCTTTTGTTCAAATAGTCGTCCCCAAAACATTCATTTGTAGATTTTATAGAATTTCTTTCCTTTATAGTTTATATTTTTTGGAAATATTTATGACGAAAACATGATTTATTGATTTCGGATGATCTTAGATGCCAATAGTTTACCAAAAATACTGTAATACCGACATACCGGTCTTTTGCCGATACGGAGATGCTCTTGATATGCCGAAAATCGATCTATTTTTTCCCTATAATACCGTAGTACCGGTCTAAAAAAAGCCCCGGGGAGGAGGGAGTACTAGGGTTAGCGGATGAGGGGTATGTGCGGACGGGACCTCCGAAAACAAACCATTAGAGATACTTATTTTAGCTAAAAAGTTGACCCTTAGAGAGACTGTTTTGAAAGTTTTCTTCCTTGAAAAAAGAAACTTTTTTTAATTTTCTCTGTCGAAAAAAAAAACCCTAAAAATCGTTCCGACCCTTTGAGAAACTTTGAAAGGTGAAAAAACCAAACCTTACCGTCTGCACATACCCAGCACCCATTTTTGCCCAAAACATTTAGTTTTTTATTTGGCATTTTAATACGAAAACTTCTTCTATTCTCACTATTTCAAACTTTAAAGGCTTATGCCCTTGGGCTTATATACCGGATATAGAAGGAGTTAGAAGCTCGTTTATAGCCCGTTGGATAGCTTAGAGTCTCCTCTTTCTTTTAGGCTGCGCGGATCTGCCTGAATGATAGAAAGATGCCTAGTAGTAAAATTTCAAATTTCAGTTCGCTGGAGGACAGAATCAAGTAAATCAGGGCCAAATTTGGAGGTTCTTGGCTCAATCGTTGACCAAAAATGGTCAAAAAACGGTCAAAATCTTTAAAATATGGATTTTGTCAATTTTTTGCATTTTTTGACTTTTTAGCATAAAATCTTGCTGAAAAGACTCACTTTTGATTTTTTTTTTGCTTGACCATGAAGCCCAATCCAATTCCTATGAGTTAGACCAAAAATGACGATTTGTAACTCAAACTGGTCATTACAGGAGGGCTTCGCCCTCTTACATAGCTTATGTCTGATTATACGACATTGGCACTTAAAAGGTTAATGAAACAGACACCCAGCAGCCACTTTTTATGCATACAAACTGCTTTAAAATCTTAACCACGGCTTACTATGATCACGGCAATACACCCCTGTCTCACAGACCCAATCGGCTAAAACTTTGTCCGTTTTAGAAAATACCCTAAATTTCAACTCCTTTGAGAAATTCATTCATAAAGATTGAAAACTGAATGGGGCTTTAAGACAGGGAAGCTCCAAGTTATGTACTTTTATTAAGGAAAAACTTTTCTTGAACGTGCACTTTCTATAAAGAGGTTTTCAAATGAAATATTCCTTGAAAGTGGTCTAAAAAACCTATAGAAGTAAGTGCAGTGGCGGATCTGAGGGGATTCAAAATTTGTGACGGATAGTTTTATTTGTTTCCTTTTAAGTAAAAAAAAGCACAAGTGTTGTGACGTCATTGTCGTATCCTGCATCAATCTTCAGTGACGATCATCTGCATCAAAATCAACCATGGTTAACTGAGCTCTACATTCTCTCTGCTATACAGAGCTATAATCCGTACCATGTTTTCCAAAAGACCATAGAAGAGATTCCAAGGTTGTACGTTTTGCTTTGAAGTCTAAAAAAATACGAATAAAGTGCTTCCAGGATCTTTGAATTTCGCCCTTGTTTGAGCAGATTTCCTGAAAAAAGCGAGAGAAAAAAACTGATTTTTAAATAATAATCATAGACGATCAAGCTGAGCAACCTTTAAAACTTAAAACAATGATATAGCTGACGAAGTTTACAACAACGATTTAATATAACAGAATCTACGTAAAAAGCATAAAGCAGAAGAACTGCCGTCTCGATTAGCATGATAAACATCTATATATTAACTTAGTAACAGTACACTATATTTAACCAAACGTCCATCAGAATATCATTAATAGGTCCCAAAAATGAATAAATCCAGGGGGTATACAAACTTACATCATAATCATAATCTGCAGCGATCTTCAAAGCTCTATATGACATTTTCTCTATAGCGCAAACCATGGCGAGGCTAAAGTCGTGCAGTCAATGCCAAAGTGTTAAGGCTCGGTCCTGTATGCTGGTTATTTCGACGATTTTAATAGTAATCTCTGGCTAGACATGATCAGAAAGAATGGTATAGATCCGTGACATCCAAAACCAATAGTTGATTCGCTCATCACGGATGAATGAAACTGAAAAATAAGATTAAAGATCTATAAGAAAAGGTATAAGATAAAAAAAACCATTTCGAAAAAGTTTTAGACTTTCAAAAACCATAAAGAGTAGTAAGAACAATTTGAGGCCTTGCGAGATCCAAAATATATCTTGGGAACATGTACAAAAACACTCCCACATTGGTGAAAATAAGACCATGTTGAGAACATTTTCAGGGTTGAAAATCTAAAAGTTAAGAACATCCGAAGGCCTAAAAAACTTTGGGTATTCTTACAAAAAACATAGTAGATAATAATGAATTTGAAAATTCATTACACACATGAAACGTTAACGCAACAAGTCAAACGCACAATGATCCTTACAAATCTCGAATAATTTGACAAATAATGATGCTGGCTTGTTTACACCATTACAAACCCTAAATTGACTTCAAAAAAACCCAAGCAAGAATTCATCAAAAATCGTAACCAAAACTAAAGATTCCAAAACCCGACCAGACATTCTTATTTCCAAGATACTATCTTTTCAGTTAGCTTTTGCTTTTTTTGAAAATGTGAAATAAAAACAGAAATGAAATACAACTGTTCTGGATGTCACTGCTCAGCAATAAATTTTCTTTCAAAGAGTGTTGCAATAAAATTTGAAACGAAAAGATAATTGTTTTCCAAGTGACAAAACAATTTTCATCGTTAATTACTTTAATCCCTATAATATGGGTTTCATTTGTGTGTAATGTTAATCAGGAACAATTAAGTTTGTATTTTCAAGGTCAACAAAAAAATCACACAGAAACGTATCATCCTTGAAGTGCACATTCTCAAACCGACATTAACGGTACAAAAAAATCTTAACTTCACAAAATACTCAATTGATGTATGTGAGCACCAAAATAAATATAATTTCGCACCCTATCTCTTGCCATTAAAAGCTAATTTTGTTTTTACTACCTGACAGAGAATTAATTGAATACTCTTTCGAAAACTACCGCAAACAAAGCAATTCAAATTTCCTAAAGAAACCTCAAAAATAAGTGTTTCACGAGACAATTTTTCTTAATGTATGAGAAAGACATGATTTCTCAAGTAAACAACAAGATTCAAAAGCGAAAATCAAAACACTGAGATTAAAGTTGAAGATTGCCTTGTTTTGAGAAAAAACGATCCCTTAAATAGAGGAAAATCTATAGCTTAGAAACATTCAAATTGCCTTTTAAACTTGTCAAAACTGCAAAACCACTAGATCGAAACATACCAAAGATTCATACCATAACATTCTGACAGCACATTGTGATCCTCTACCACGTGTCTTTCCTTTTGTTCGTTTGGTCATGTTAACATCTTGGCAGGTATAGTGAATTAAAAAAATTCAGTTCTAAAGTCTAAATTTCCAAGACAAGAATCTCCCAAACCCCCGTCCTTCACCACAGCGAGAAGCAAATAGTCCTAATGAATGCCACTGCGTTGTTTTTAAGGGGATCTCGCACTCTTGATTCTGATTGGTCGAAAATGCATCCAGTGAGCCGAGAAATGCCATAGAGATAGCGATCAAACTAATTTCAACGGATGCCATTTCACGGTGCGAAGCCCGTTTCTATGGTTTTTCTCGTTACACTAGATGCATTTCAGAAAAAAAGGGCGTAAGCTTACTTATATAAGCAGCGGCACGAAGTAATCATATTTTCAACTGGTCGCGACGGAGTATGGTTCGACAGAAGCTTGTCACGGACATCAAATTGAGCTTGAATTTTTCAAAATTCACTTAAATTTTATGAGAATTTGTCCATTTCTCAGAAAGGCTATGAAAGACTTCCCAAAGAAGAAGAAGACGCTGAATTTACCACTCAACTGGTCACTTTTAAAAGTAAGTTGTATTTTTTTGTATTCATCAAACCATTTGTAAGGTCACTTTTTTGTTTTGTCCATTAACAGTCTTTAAAAATATGATGTAGAGGTATCTTTTTGAAATCTTGACACATCTTGAGTAGAATTTAGCTTTATCAACCTTGCAGAGTCCGTTATTGTATACTTTTTTGAGCCCTAGTCGAGAGGGTGGCAAAGCATATTTATTTAAGTACAAAATTGGTTTAGCAGACTTTGATATAATTTCTATAAATGATTTCAAATTATCGTAGTATCGTGAATACTTAAACTCTCACTAATGTGAATTTTTCTCTTGTTTCTTCAGGTGCCAGGACCATTCTACCGACGAAATATCACGCTGTCTAGCTGTCTATCCCCTAAATTCTATGGTTTTTGCAGTGTTTATCTTATTTCGGATATGATTTCGAGTCGCCAAGACTCGCCTAAACATTTCCTTCCCGTCTAGCACCTTAATGGCATCGCACTTTGCGCATTAAGGCATTCTTTAGTTGAAAGCAGTAATAGACTGTGGGTTTAACCTTAGAATTACCCAGCTGGGATCAGTCTCTTGTCACTTCAGTCGAGGAAACATACTAGCAAAGCTAACGGCGTACGGTGGCAATACTTGTCTCGGGCCCTCCCTCTTACTGAAACGTTCTCAGGGAGAGTTGATATTTTACCTTGAGACAATGACGGTTTGATATTGACGCGGCATTACCCGTTTAAGTTGGTTGAAACGTCAGAATCTCTTGATAACGTACCAACTCTCTCGCCCTTGGATTAAAAGCTTTTTGCGTTCAGTAACTTAAGGTTTTTGAGAGACATATAGCTAGACAGCCGGCAGCAAAGAACGAAAAGACAGGACTGAAGACAACAGGTAATTGAATTCAAAATACTGTAATATTTTTACATGCTGGACTTGAGACAAGAGAAAGTTAAAACGACTAAAAAATCTTTTGACAGTGCATCACGATAACAACTGATCATAATGAAAAAAGGTATTTCATTAGATAAACACCCAAAATTTTATTTTATGTTAAGAGTGTCTTGCTTAGTGCATTTTTGTATTCCAAACTACAAGTTCTTCAAATTGTATATAAACCAAACTTATTTTCAGGTAAAGGAGCATTTCAGAGACATTAAGACTTAAGACTTTTATGAATTTCGTTACAAACATCTCTTGCAGTTACACGTTTTATTTATAAGAACATCCAAAATATTTGAAGTCTTTGGATATGTTTTTAACTTTTCGAATTTTAAGCCTACAAATGCTCTTAACATGTTTTTATTTTCGCCATTTTTCGAGTATTTTTGCTATCTTCCTAAGAAATTCTTAAATTTTTCTTAACATTTTATCTAAGCCATCTAAGCCTTGTGTTCTTTTATAGTTTGTTCTTATAAAATGAAAAAATGTGTATCCTTGAAATGCTCCTTTTTTGTTTTAATCTTTCTCATTGTCAAATTTCCAGCCGCATTGACCGAGAAAATATACTCTGTTTTTCTCTGCTTAAATAATCTTTACGAAACAAATGTGTGGTCGCTCGTAGTGGAGATAATTTTCTCGACAATGCGAGTTTGGATTTCTTGTTTGGAATTTTCAAAGCATTTGAAGCAATTGAACCTTGGGATGTCACCGGTTGGGAGGACGAACAAAGTTGTTCTAAGGTTTTGGGTCTTGGGTCTCCTTGGGTGGCAGGATGAACAAAGTTGTTCTAGGTTTGGGGTAAGTTTTGACGCGATCAGATTCTCAAATTCTTGAAAATTTGAAATCTGTATAGGTATGCAATCGAATATTTTGTAAATCAATGGATTGAAATCAATCGATTAACCCTTTTCTCTATGGACAAAATTAATTACATTACACATCAACATATTCTGACAAAACTTTAAAACAATCTTTGATAAAACGTATTAAAAAAACTTTGAAGTCAACAATTCAATTACATTCCGAAAATATAATTTCTCTATCAGTCTAAAAATTTAAAGAAGATTTGCTCGCAAAAATAAATAAGCTGTTTAAGAACGATCCAAGCCAAAGCTATTGATTGATTTCAAATTGATTGATTTACAAAAGCGATTAAAGATTCTGTTAAATTTGGGAGAAACAAATTATTATCGAATACAAGTTGTTGTCGATAATTTACCTCCGTTTAATTTATAATCTCATGGTTGATTGATGAAATTCGATTGACGTTTTTGCTTACGTTAATCTGTAATTTCCCGCGAACTTGTAATTTCCCTCCCAGCTTTTGTAATTTCTCTCCTAGATTTTGTAATTTCCCGCAAACGTGAAATTTTCATCATTTGGAAATTCATCACCTTTTTCGACTTTCTTACTAACTTCAAAGGCTTAAGTAAATGGAATACTATCCAATTAAAACACTCGATTCGCGTTTCTATGACTTTTTTGAGACCTCTTTTTAAATTTTCAGATTGATTTCTAGTGTTAAATTGATGTCTTTCAAAATTGTTAGAATTTCAATCCAAACCATGAGATTAACCAGGAATCCCATGCTTGTTTTCGTGAAATTCTGGATAAATTACCTTCGGTCAAATTTCGAAATGTTTTAAATTTCCCTCGTTGCACTCGGGAAATTTCAAAAAATTTCAAAATTGACCTCGGCTACAAGCAAGACAAGTCATTTCGAATTTTTGTAAAATCTTCCCGGTAATTTTACCGGTACTTGATTCAATCCTTTTACTATTTTTGAGCGCATGGTCTGGGTGATTCATTGAGTGGCTTTAGATCAGGTTTTTTTTAGGTAACTAGGTTTTTCAGTGGGCCCATATATGTGTCTTTCTGAGTGGCTGCTGACTCCCAATTATAGATGATTGGATTCTGGTTGGACTCTCACTTTAGTTGTCTCGATCCCCTTTCAGCAGGTTTTCCCTTTCTAGCGGGTGTTCCTCATTTCAGCTGGTGTTGCCATTTTCAAGCGGGTGTTCCTCTTTTCAGCGGGTGTTCCTCTTTCTAGCGGGTGTTCCTCTTTTCAGCAGGTTTTCCCTTTCTAGCGCTTTTTTCAGCGGGTGTTTCTCCTTTCACTATGTCGATTCATTTTTAAGAGCATAAACAAGAGCATTAAACGTGATTTGTATTAATTTAGTTTTCAAATGACTTGTCTTGGTTTGAACCGCAACGCGCAATGGTAAATGCAAACGATCTTTTTCACAACTAGTTAATGAAAATGGTTAAATATAAACCCTTTTATCAACCCTTAGCGGCATGGTAAAGTTTTAAGGGGCTGGTAATAGGTTTAAAGAGATTTCTTCTCGGCTCACTTCATTTTTAGGCTACATCCAAATCAAACCAACCAATTTAACGCCAAAACTTTTTTACCCAGTCTCTACAATTGTGTTTTAGATACCGTCATTGAAAACAATTTTCACTTTATTCTCGTCACCAGTCTCCTCAAAAGCTGACCGCGCTGCTATAGGTTTAAAGGTGTATTATTTCATTGCCGAATTTAACGAGGGGGTTCAAAGGCTTCCCTACGTAGAAAAGTAAACAAAGGGCTTTCCATAAAAAGGTTTAAATGCCAATTACTCACTTATTGATTAAAGTGAATATTTCAAACAATTCCATTCTGTTTTTTTCGATTCGATCACATGACATTTTTATTTGTGGACTAGAAATTCAAAAATAGTATACCCCGACAATGATGTATGTCAAATTCTATCCAGATATAATTGGCAGTGGAAAAAAGAATGCCTGTAACTTTTGGTAGTCAAATATAATTGCAAAAGTTTTCGTTCCCTGTTTTGGAGGATCAAAAGCACTATATTTAAATGTATTTTTGGTTGAAAAATTTGCAATTTTTAGCAGTTAAATTTGAGATTACAAAAATTAAGCTTTTTTCTATTTCTGTTACAAGCTTCATTTTCACACCAGTGGTAGTTCAACTTAGTCATAGCCAAACTGCGCTTATTGTTTTAGGAATTATGAAAGTTCTTTATTAATTATTTAAAATAAAAATAACAAATGCAATATATAAGTTCAATATGTTTATCATCTCAATAAAAATTTCCACTTTGTCTCGAAATGTTCGATGAGCTTTGCAATCGTAAATTTGACCGCTAAAAATCGCTAATTTCTCAACCAAAAATACATTCAAGTATGGCGCTTTTGATTCTCTAAAACAAGCAAAAGAAATTTTCCCAATTGTATTTGACTATCAAAAGTTACAGACATTCTTGTTTCCACTACCAATTATATCTAGATACACTTAAGTTGAGTGTTCTTCGTATCCATAATTGTGTTTGTTCTCGAGGTGTAGTCTGCACTTTGGTGGCTGTTTTTTGTTAGCCTAAACTAGACGTCACGGCTTTTTATTTCCGCAGTAACGTCTATTTCACTTTGCGACTTTGTCGAATGTTTTGAGCCCAGGTTTTCGGGCTCTAAACATTCGATTTTTTGACGTCATTTTAAACTTTTAAAGCCCTTGCAGTAGCGAAAAATCGAATTTGCGTCAAAACACTTGAAATGGTTCTATTTTTCAAAAATCGTCAAAGTGGAACTCACTAAGAATCGAGATGAAAAATCCCGGTTTTTAGTGAGGTGTTCGCTAGTTTTTTGTCGGTGTTTTTAAGAATATACAATAATGACTTTTAGGGAATATTTGACCTAATTTTCAGAAATGATGTATGTTTTCATGAGGTTTACTTTGATATTAGTTAAGGGTAATTGAAAATGTGTAGAACGGTGAAAAAGAATGCAGCTATTATATCTTGAAATTTCCCGACATGTTTCGGACTCGGTCCGTTCTCAAAGGAATGATATTTCTATAGAGAAAAGTGATTTTATACAAAATTATTTGACGTCAATTTGGACAAATACGTCATTTTAGGCGATTTCGACTTAAAAATGGGTTGGTGTAAACTGATAAGGTGAATTTGGTCTAAAACAAACGTGTAAATCAGACTTGACGCTCGGTTGGGAGAAGATCGAGTTCTTGGTTCAATCCATGAGGTGTGAGGGTTCTCAGTTCTTTGATCCAGAAGTTTCTCTCTGTATTATCATCCTTTTCATTTTTTCTATCTGCTTTGTTGATCTGATCGATGATTGTGAACATTACGTCTCTGTTGAAATCGTGGTTGGTTTGGTGGAAATGTTTACACGCCGGGATTGTCTCTTGTCTTGGTCTGTATGCATTACTTCTATGGTTATTGAGTCTTTGATTGAATTGGGTCTTGCTTTTTCCAATATAATGGATGTGATATTTGTTAGATTCCAGGAGGTAGATGATAAGAATGCTTTTGATTGCAGTTGACGTTGTGGAAGATCTTGTATGTCCTTTTGGTTTGTTGGCTGGTGAAGGTTGAGGTTGACTTGACATTATTTGTTTACAGCAAAGGTTTCCTGTCCTTTTAAAGCAAGGCTGGCACTTTCCTTTCAGTTTTTTGTTGTTTTCTTGAGACTTTGTTATTGGATATTGATGTTTTTCAAAGTATATCTTTCAAGTTTTTGTTGCATCTAGTCTATACACAATGACTGGTGTTTGTTGGTATCTTGAAACCGTTCGTTTATATATAGGATATCCCAGTTTTTTCCAGTAAGGTACGGATAGGTGGTAAGTTTTTGTTATAGGTAGTGATGAAGGCAATTTGTTGTTTTTTCTTGGTGTTTTTGTATTTTAGGAGATCTTCCCGGTTCTTACTCTTTACTTTGTCGAACTGTTTATGGAGGTTTTCAGCTTTGCATCCTCTTCTGATGAATGCATCTTTCATTTGGAGGAGGGATTGGATCTATTCTTCGGGGTTAGAGCAATCTTTTTTTTTCTTAGTGCTTGACCGTATGAGATGTTGTGTTTTTTTCTGTTGGTTTTTTGAAGATCTTGTAATCCAGTCGATTGTTTTTTATGGTTATCGTTGTGTCCAGGAAGCTGTTCTCGCTATGAGAGTATTCCGTCATGAATTTAATTGAGGGGTGAACTGTGTTGATGATTTCAAAATATTCTTTTAGATCACATTCTGTGCCTTTCCATATAAAAATATGCCATCTATGATGATGATGATGATAGGTGAAAGGGTAGATTCTTTTTAACGCTAGACTTTTATAACTTTTATTTTTTAAGAAAAGTTCTAATTTAAAGATTTTCAATTTTTTCTTATAAAAAGTTATAATAACCTTTAATTTTTTATAAGAAAAACTTTGACTTATGTGTAAGAATCTTTTTGCTTTCCTATAACTTATTTCTATTACTTGTTACGAGATAGATAAATAGAAAAATAGAACATGAAGGCTGGAAATTTGTTTCATACTTATATCTAACTTTTGTGTTTATTTTTTTGGTATTGAAAAATCTTTAGTAGCATCATTGCAGTATCTTTGAAAGTTTAAAGAATTATAATAGTCTGGTTTTTCTATAGGCAGCTTATTTGTAACATTTTAGCTATATTTTATGATGTTGTGAGTTATGCGTGGATAGATTTCTCGTTCTTCAAACTCTCCCATAAAAATGTTTTCATACGATGGGGCAAATCTAGTACCCATTGCGCATCCTTTGATTTGGAGATAGTGTTTGTCACTGAATATGAAGTTGTTAAGTTGTTGAAATTACTGTCATGTCTTTAATGGACGACTCGACGTTTGTTAATGATTTACGAATGGAGGCTATGCCTTCGACATTCAGGATATTGGTATATAATGCCGACACATCCATGGTTACAAGAGTATCGCGTGCGTTGGTATATCTATATCTTTGGTTGTGTTGATAAAGTCTGTTGTGTCTTTGATATATGAAGGTAGTGATTTTGCATGGTCTTGTAGGTGATAATTGACATATTGGGAGATGCGTGCTGTGTGACAATTGATGGCAGGTCTGCCTGGGTTATATGGTTTATTTTAGGGTTGTTGTAAAATTTTGGTGTCTTTGGCTGTGTCTCGGTAAGCATTTCAGTGGTTTTATCGTCTAGCAGCTTGGATTTTCTCAGTGATTCATGATGTCTTGTAACTTTTTGTTATGTTTTGGTGTGAGGTCTTGTCAACTCCTTGTAGAAAGTCTGGTCATTTAGTTGTCTTAGGGTTTCATTTATATAATCTGCAATGTCTTGTATTGCTACGGCGCCTCCTTTATCAGCGCTTTTTTATGTAGAATGGTTTTTTAGCCACTGCTACATTAGGGTCCATTCCAAATTTTAGACTTAGTATAATTTTTCTTGCGAAATCGTTTATGTCGTTCTGTAGCGTTGTTCTGTTGAAGTTACCTGGTGTTGGACAAAAGTTTAGGTTTTTACCAAGTAGGTTGTATTCTGCTTTTGTAAAATTTTGTTTTGAAAGATTAACTAAAGCCTATTCACGATAAGTGTGCACTCTTTTTTCTTTTATCTATAACTTTTGAAGGAATTCTTTAATCTTTATAAATTTGGTATCATTGGAAAGATATTAGTAAGCGGAACAATTTGAATTAAAAAAAATCTTTAAAAAAATTCTAAAAATGAAAATGAAGAAGAAAAAAATGAAGATCTTGTAGAAAAGTGCTATAACTTTTATTTTCACTTCCTTCAAAAGTTATAGGTAAAAGAAAAAAGAGTGCACACTTATCGTGAATAGACGTTACATTCCCTGAGGGGTCTGTGGCGTATCTTGTTGTTGGAATTGTGTTGCAAAGTCGCTTAACGTGGTAGTGTTTATGATGTTTGTGCTTTATGCACTAAAAATTGAATTTTCATGAATTTTCATGACGTCAGAAAATAGGAAAAAAAGAAAAAATCCAATTTTTTGCTGACGTACTCAAAATGATCGATGTGCGATACATCTTTGAAAGTTTGAAGACAATTTGATAAACCATTCTTGAGAAATTTCCTTGGTCAAATTTCGAAATGTTTTAAATTTCAAAATTGACCTCGGGAAATTTATCCCGAATTTCCCTCATAACCATGAGATTACTAGTACAAATTCACAGAAGGACTGCTTTGTATACTCCAGTAGTGGAAAGAGCGTTTCTGTAAAAAAAGTTGCTTTACACAATTGTCTTTGGTTTTCATTCTGCCGGCACCTCATACGACTTATACTACCGGGTGTACCAAAAAAACGTATACAGGTTTGTCGAGATATTGTGAGCTTCAGGATTTGGATTTTTTATTCATTCTTTTTCTATTGTATAGAGGATGCTCTAACTTGAATTTAGAGCTATCATACATTAAGTTTGAAAAAGTAGTTCGAAAGTTATTTCCAAAAAACTGACTTTTTTCCAGGTCCAAATTTCAAAAAATCAAGATGTTTTAGAACTACCTACTTTTGCAAATTTGTAAAGTTAACGCGGTATCATTTGTGTATTGTTGTATTGTAGTAGAATATGAGTGACGGATAACGTCTCTAGACTTTTTTGACTAAAAACGCTCTCGATGCACAAAGATTGTCATTGAAAATGAAAAAACACGTCCTCAGAAAAATAACAAAAATATTTCTTTAGATATCTTTGATGATATTAATGTTATATAGTTTTGATTATTTTGAATGACTTTACCATGACAATAAGTTAATATGACAAGATAGTCCAGTAGAAATTCGTCCATAATGGGGGGGGCGTACGGGACTTCCAAAAACCGATAAACCGCGCAAAAATAGCTCTTTCACCGATAAACCGACGAAATTTATCCTCTTCACCGACACCGACTTTTTACTCTTGCTTCAAAAAAGTTCTGTAGCTCTTAATAAAGTAGACTGCATGTACCCCGAAATTTTTGTAGCAAAACTAACCCATAATCCCCAATGCATGCTGGTAGGAATTCAATTTGTTGTTTAGGAGGAAGCAGGAGGCGCAACCATGGTTTGCGCCGACGGAAAATTTTTCAGTTTTCTAGCTTTCGTTTAGGCTAAGAACGCCCTTTAGACACTTTTTTCCGAAAAGCTAGTCTACAGTAGGAAGCGCAACCATGGTTTGCGCCGACGGGAAAATTCTCATTTTTCTAACCTTCGTTTAAATGATGGTCAAAAATAGACCCCCGAAAGTGAGGTTTTCAATTGTAACCACATTATGGCCCACAGCTTTAACATTATTGTGGCTGCATAAAGATGAAAAAAACCATCTAAGTGAGGAAGAGTTGAGCTTTCCAATATTTGGCTCATTCTTAAAACGAATCGTCCTATAATTAGCTATCAAGGACCAAAGTAGGGACAGGTTTTGCGGCTGCATGTCACTGTGGCTCACTCAACGGGTTATGCTGTCCTGCTTATTAAGACTTCAATATTTTTTAACCGTTTTTCTTGAAATTGGTAGTTTAAGGAGGGGGGCGTATGGGACTTCCAAAAACCGATAAACCGCGCAAAAATAGCTCTTTCACCGATAAACCGACAAAATCTATCCTCTTCACCGACACCGACTTTTTACTCTTGCTTCAAAAAAGGTCTGTAGCTCTTAATAAAGTAGACTGCATGTATCCCCGAAATTTTTGTAGCAAAACTAACCCATAATCCCCAATGCATGCTGGCAGGAATTCAAATTGTTGTTTAGGAGCAACCATGGTTTGCGCCGACGGAAAATTTTTCAGTTTTTTAGCTTTCGTTTAGGCTAAAAACGCCTTTTTTAGACACTTTTTTCCAAAAATAAGCTGGCTTAGTGAATCAATACTATTCAATACGGGTTTCTGCATTTATTATGTTGGTTGCCCTCGATGGAGAAAACTTTTGTATTTTCTCAACCCTCCGTGCGAGCGAAGTGAGCGAGAAAAAAATTGATGGACTTATTTGTGCCGAGATTTGTGCAAGTTACTTGTCCACGATTTTAAACTCAAAAATTATAATCTCTAAAATCGTGTTTGGAATAAGCATCTTTTGAGGCCCTAAAAGTATTACTGGACTGGACTATTTTATTTTCTGCTGGTCATATATACACAGAGGAGTGGTGGGTAGGTCAAGGGTGGGGAGGGAAAAGTAGAATTTTGGCTGAAGGCGCCCCCTACGCATATTCTAGCGCCCCCTTTTTGGTCGCATTAGTCTACCGAAATTTGTCTAACTTGAACTATTGGAAACTAGAAACATTTAGGAAATGCAAGTGAAGCGAGCAAGAAAATTTGCGACATTGTTTATCGAGAAGAATTGCGTAAAGTCAATTAGAGTATAGTGATACTGAAATGCGAGCGAAGCGAGCACAAAATTTTCGACTAGAAAAGGAACAAAATAAAACCACGTTAAGTTATTTTATAACTTTATAAAATTATAAAAACTTATAATATATGACAAATCTTATGAAAAATTCCACATACGATCCTTGAGGAACTATTATTGGTTATTCCTATTCTAAAAAATTCAATGCAAAAAGTTGACTCTGTTTGACGCGAGCGAAGGGAGGGAAAATTTTTTCCAAAATAGAGCTTAAATTTGAGCAAAAGTTTAGTAAAAAGGCGCCTTAAAGGGAAAGGGACGCTAAAGTTACATACTAAAGAGCAAATACGAAAGAAAACTTCCTTCTTTTGGCGCCCCTTCAAACTCCACTGGGAGGGGGAAGTTGCCCCCCCTGCCACCACGCTACTGTATGTAAACAATTTTTTCCATCAGAGCTTTTACTAATGGGCTATTGCTGAACATATGTTATTTAACTAGGTCACTCCTGGTGTTTTCTGCGAGCGAAGCGAGCAAAGAACATTTTACTTCTTGATTTTTGATTATTTATGCACAAGGATAATCAATTCTCAGAAATCGACGTATGTGATAATCACCGAAAAACCGCTATTTTTTGACTTTTTCACCGATAAACCGAACAAAAATAGCTCAATCACCGACACCGTGATGTTTTCCAATTTACACATTCCAGGTTGGGTTTTGTTTTCGAAACATGAATATTTGCCTAATGCAAAACAAACACAATACAGTGTTATTTTAAGAAAAAGTGTACATTTTGTGGCTGCAAATACCATTTTTTTGTACATATACCCTTCTGAGCTGTTACATAGTATTAGTTGGCATTTTTAGGGTTGGCTTACGTGCTGTCCTGGTCCTGCTTTAAGACTTCAAAATTTTTAACCATTTTTCTTGAAATTGGTAGTTTAAGGTCTTATAAAGATACTTATGGGTTTAATTTGAGGCTGCAGGGTTTTCAATGGGCTTAAAATGTGGCTTCAATGAAAGCATATATTATGACTTTGAGCCGCAATTCTAGCCCAATGACCCAATAATTTAGGTTCCATTTTTGATATTTTGTAGATAAACCCTTTTGCTACGAGTTTCATCTGAAAAAAATGATTTTTACTCTGAACAAGTTTGTGGCTTCTGTTTTATCAACATAGTGTTTTTCTTGATTTGAGCCGCATAATTCAGGAAAAGTTTTTTTTCTACATGAATTTCGAAATCCATAATGGCGGATTCAAAATTTTCTTTCGTCACATGGGCTTTTAGGCTCTGCTTGCCTAAGAAAAAGCTTTTGAGCTTAAAACCCTGCATATTATATACCAATCGATCAGAAATTTTATGCTGATTAAGAAAAAGGTCAGAATCATGGTCTGAAAATCTTTCTATCTCGAGCTATGAAGTACTTTCGTTTTCAAAGCTTAGAAAACGTAAGTACTTCGTATCTCTTGATAACGAAATTTTCAGACCATAGTAATGGTCACCATCATATCATAGTAATCCATCACCTTTAGAACCAATATTATGAAGTTTCGTTTGAAAAGAGTTATTTTTAAAAAGGATATTCAAATTTCTTTTTTTTTCTGTTTTTGAAAACCTCACGCATTTTTTGACCAGTATCTTTAGGCTAAAAGCACCCTAAATATTCATTTAAAAAAATCTTTTTACAGAAAATAAATCTGATTCAACGAGTCAATACTTTTCAATACGGGTCTCTTTGCATTTCTTCTGTGCTTATACGAGGACAATTCTGAAAAAAGTATTTTTGTTGTTTTGTTTCAACACTCCATGCGAGCAAATAGAGCGAGAAAAAAAATCGATGGACTTATTTGTAAAAATTATTTGTCCACGATTTTAAACTCAAGAATTATAATCTCTAAAACACCCCTGTCTCACAGCCCCTGTAGAACTCTTTTCCTCCAGCGGAGATAAAAATTCCTTTTGAAATCCCAATGGGGATATAAACTCTATTGTTCAACAAAGGCTAAAAAATCCAGTGGGGATTGTTATGGAGTGCAATTTTTATTTTTAAACATTTAATTTTGAGTGGGGCTGATGAAATTCCAGGCTATTTTCCTACCGGGGACGAAATTTTTGCCGGATTTTTCAGTGAGGCCCTAAAAGTATCACTGGGCTGGAATACTTTATTTTCTGCTGGTCGTATATGTGCATTTATAAACAGCTTTCCCATCAAAACTTTTACTTATGGCCCGGTGGAGACATTCGATTCAAAAACGACCAAACGCGCAACCCAAAAGTCATTCAAATTGAACCCCCGGCCGGGGGGAGCACTCCAGGTAAGTGACCTACCGCACGTGCGGCCCTTAAGGGTAGGTTTTTTGTACTTTGGAAAGTGCACTGTGTAAGGGTGTAAAATTTTGAGGTAAAATTTGAGAAATTTCAAAAGATTTTGCCCTGAAAAGGGCAAAAAAATTCGAAAAATTGCACTATAAGGGTCGATTTTCAGCCAAATTTTTCCTGCACTGTAAGGGTCCGATTTTAGAGACCTGATTTTTGGCCGAACGTACGGTCGTTTTCAAAATCGAGTGCCCCCTCCCGGATTGAACCCTTACAGTGCATAGAAAATTTGGCAAAAAAGAAGAATCGAACCATACTACGGTGCTTTTTTTGAAAGTTTTGACCGTTTTAAATCAAAATATGGTCAGATTGTCCAAATTCTACACCCTTCAAGTGCACTTTTTCTCATCTTTGTTTATTTCGACCCCTACAGTGAACTTTAGGAAGCTTGGAAAAATTACCCTTAAGTACAGTAGGTCGTTTACCTTGAGAGCCCTCCCCGGAATTATCGGCTATTGTTGAACGTGTTATCTTTTTGTATCTATTTTTATTATTTTAGTTATCTTTCGTTATGTTAGTAATCTGAGATTTTTTACTTTGGTGTCCTGTTGGTCCAAAACGTCCCTCTAAAGCGGGAAACAGGCCTGGAAACACTAGAGCTCGGAATAGTAATGGCTGATCGTGAACTTTTGAGAGAGGGTTATTGTTTGTTTCTGACCTAGGGACCTAGATCGAAGGATGATGATGATGAGTTATCTTTTCACTGGGGCAGATTTTACTAGGTCACTGATGCAGGAGTGTTTTCTGCAAGGGAAGCGAGCAAAGAATTGTTGTACTTCTTGAGCTATTTTACTTTTTGATTTTCGATTATTCATGCACAAGGAGTCAAGGATAATCAATTCTCAGAAACCGACGTATTTGACTTTTTATTCAATTTCGCTTCTATGTCTAGGTCACCGAAAACCGCAAAGGCTATATTTTTGATCTATGGTATCTGGAGGGTTTTGACGCGCTCTTGTTAAAAAGATAATCAGAGTTAAAAAGTAAATAAATCGGCCCTGTGAATACCAAGAGCTTCACACTTTGATTGTATATGTTGGTTCTATCATCAGAGTGCCAAAGTATCCACTGATGACTGATTTACTAAAATTTGCCGTTGTCGTAAATCCATGTAATAAACCGAGCCCTTCGTTATAAACTGTTTTTGTTAGTTTTGCTGAGAGTCAACTCTTTGTTGAAAAATGTTAATATTTCCATCTCTAGATATTTTTCATGATATTCCTACCAAAAAATTCCTTCTGAGTGGCTGATAGGAGGGTAAAATCAAAAGCTCATGTAAACAAGGGACCATTCATATAGTACGTACGCAAGTTGGATGAAAGGCTTAGAAAAACCGTACGCCTATCGTTTGAATTACGTCATTTCTACACGAACAGGGGTCTATGTATCATATATTTGGCTTTTTCCTACTATATGGTTGACTCCAAAGACAAAATGACAGAAATTGAGTCAGCGAGTCACTTTGAAAAATGTTCTATAAGGGTCTATTCTGAATTTCTCAGATATTTCTGACAAGAACAATGACACACGTGGGTACAGTGGAGGTAAAAAACAGTAACGTATTAAAGTATTTAATCTTCAATAGCCAATTTTCTGAATAAATTTATAAAACGTAAAATACAAAAAAATAGTTACAATCTCCTTTCGTCCAAATTACTTTCCCTGTAAAAATTACAAAATAAATCATTCCTTCTTCAAACAATTGGTATACTTTTAGTCAAACATGATAACGGGGCTGAATTCACATTAGTCTCGAAAATTCGAATATCACACACGGGGAAGACAATTTTATTTCTTTTGGAGAATTCGATATGAAAACTAATTTACAAGGCTCTTTGGGGACAGAAGGTTCGTTTGAGTTGTAGGTGATAAAGAAGCCAAAATGACGCATCGTGCTTTCTATTAACGCATACTCTTAGGTGCCAAATAAACGGGCCCCCCACTTGTTAATTTTTCGATTTTTTTCCAACCCCCCCGGACCTTATTAGGACCCCCCCGGACCTTATTAGGACCCCCCCGTTTATTAATTTTTGAAAAAATTCCCAGCTACCAAAAGGAAAGTTCCTTGTCTTCTCTAAAAGGCCTAAATTTAGTCTATTTTGACCATTTTTAGGGTTTTTAAGGTCCATTTTCAAACCCCCCGGAAATTAGGTCCCCCCGTTTATTCGAAGCCCCCCGTTTATTTGGCACCTAAGAGTAAACAGTTAAATCATAGCTTACAAAACACCTTTCTTTAAGATAATATTCCCATAAAGCGCATTTTCTCCTGTAGCAACGACTGCAAATGCTTTTTCTGCGCGTTTATAAAATTCGAATCGTTCAATTAAGGAAACTGAAATATTTTTCCCTTCTGATTGATTGACTGCTGCTTTGTACTCTTCCCAAATCGGAGTTTTGATTCCCTTGACTTTGTCACTTTCGGTGGGGTCCATTAACATGACAGGTGCTTCAACGTACATATCAAGTGGTAATAATTTTAAAACGCCTTTCAATATTTCCATACACCCATGGCCGTCAGCTCTTATCTAAAATGTTTTAAATGAGCACTACTTTTTGTTTTGCTTGCCATTTTCCAACAACTGCTTAAATATAACAAATCATAAAAGATAATTCAGAGCACTATAATTATTGAGAAAAAATATTCTAACAACGTTAGAAAATTAAGACAATAAATTTATTTACTTATTTATTTATTATGTAGTTAGTTCTTGCATTGAGGCTTACAGACTATGAAAAGTAGCTCTTTGGAGTCGAAAAGCCTCGTTTTTTGTAGTTTTTCTTTTACTCCAACGGGCAACCTTTAAGATCTATAATTGCGTATGTAACAATTCTATTTGAAAAATAGTTGTATATCTGAAATCAGGAAGCTTCAAAGTACCTTAGTACCAAAAATGGACTTCATTTTTCTTCTTAATTTTTCATCTTCAATTATAGTGCTATGAATAATCTTTTCAAAGGTTTATAATTTGTTATATTTGGTTGAAAAATGGGAAGCAAAACAAAACACTTAAAGCGAATTGATTTTGAATAAAGCTAACTTATTTTGGACACATAAAAAACACGATTTTACTTGAGAATAGATGAGAATCTCTTTTTATAAATCTTAGAGATAAAAGAAATAACTTTTGTCAATTATAAGTTGAATAACGTCGTTTTTATAATGAGAATTCAAATACAAAAACAATAGTATTCTAAATCTTCCATTGAGACTCAGCTAGAGCTTAAGGCTACTATAGAATGTTGTACGAGTCCAGGACAAAAGAGAGTTTTAATCTGGGAAAAATATATTGCAGCTAAAATGCAAAGACACTAATGGTCACTATCGAATATTCTATTCTGTCATTGAGACTTTCTGAAGAATATCTTACAAGTTCAGGACCAGCTTTAGCGGTTGAAGCGCTTGGAAAGTTGGCATCAGCTAACACAATTTCATCACCATGACCCATTCTTGCCAAAACTGATAGTAAATCGGGTGACAAAACTCGAGGGATATTCTTTAACATTACCATTGTTTTATTGAGCTTAAAACGAAAAAACTTTCGATTATTACTTACTGTACTTTTAAATATTTTTTTTGTTGGGATTTTTTTAATTAATTTCATTCGTGTAAGTCCCAAGGAAAATATGGATGTGTATGCATTTGAACAACTGAAAACAAACAAACTTCATAAGTTTCTGGATCTTTTGATGTCATAACAAGTTTTAAAAAGGTTTTAGATTCTTCACACTGAAATTTCTAAAAAAATGTTCTAGCAACAGCAACCTGACTATTAATAGTGGTACTGTTTTAAAATTGAATAAACGAAACTTGTTCAGAAAATTTATGTAACAAATTGAAGGAATACCGTGAGTGGTCCTAAATCCGACAGCCCTGCCTATATCCGATAAGGTCTTTCAAAGATACAAACTAAAATAAAAAACCTTTCGCTGTGATGCGACGAAGATACCAAAGTGTCAACTAAACTGAGAGATTTGATACACTGAGCCAATTGAACCAAATAACATAATAATGGCTTATGATACTTTGCGCAAAGTAACGGAATTTCGTTCCGTCTTTTTCTCTTTTCTCTTTTTCTTAAATCAGGGGGTAATGTATATCTACTAAAATTTATCTTGTTTATCAAAAAGTGTTAAACAATTTTAAATAGATTATTAGACATCTCTCTTATAAGAAAATCAAAGGATTAAGATTCAAGACTTCTCCTGTAAGATTCTTTTCTGTTCTGTTTATCAAAGAATCAAAAGAAAAAATTATTGAAAGAAAAATATGAATATTTGAGACAGGGATGTTAGACTAACGAACCTTCATTTAGCGAAATTCCGTGTTATATCAATAAACTTTGAAGCCATTTTACTATTTAATCGTACGAGACAGGGACATAAGACTAATGAACCTTCATTTACAACTTGATATTTAGCGAAATTCCGTCTTATATCAATAATTTTACTATTTAATATCGCATGAGATAGGGATGCAATACTAATGAACTTTCATTTACAGCTTGATATTTAGCGAAATTCCGTCATGTATCATTAAACTTTAAAACCATTTTACTATTTAATCGCATGAGACAGGGATGTAAGACTAATGAACCTTCATTTACAGCTTGATATTTAGCGAAATTCCGTCTTATATCAATAATTTTACTATTTAATCGCACGAGACAGGGATGTGAGACTAATGAACTTTCATTTACAGCTTGATATTAGCGAAATTCCGTCTAATATCAATAAACTTTAAAACCATTTTACTATTTAATCGCATGAGGCAGGGATGTAAGACTAATGAACCTTCATTTGCAGCTTGATATTTAGCGAAATTCCGTCTTATATCAATAATTTTACTATTTAATATCGCATGAGATAGGGATGCAAGACTAATGAATTTTCATTTACAGCTTGATACTTAGCGAAATTCCGTCATGTATTAATAAACTTGAAGTCATTTTACTTTTTCATAGAATGAAACAGGGATGTGAGACAAGGAACATTCGTTTAAAACTTGATAATAAGCGAAATTCCGTCTTATATCAATAAACTTGAAGTCATTTTACTATTTAATCGCACGAGACAGGGATGTAAGACTAATGAACCTCGCTTAAAACTTGATATTTAGCGAAATTCCGTCTTGTATCAATAAATTTTAAAGCTAGATTACGATGTCCTGAATAGAAACGTCCTATTTAGGACATTGTGATATAGCTTTAAAATTTATTGCTGTATAATATCAAGTTCAAAACGAAAGTTCCTGGCATATAACATCCCTGTCTCTATTTAGGACATTGTAATATGGCTATAAAATTTATTGATATAACACGGAATTTTGCTAAATATCAAGTTCTAAACGAAAGTTCCTGGCTCATAACATCCCTGTCGCTATTCAGGACATTGTAATATAGCTTTAGAATTTATTGATATAACACGGAATTATGCTAAATATCAAGTTCAAAACGAAATTTCCTGGCATATAACATCCCTGTCTCTATTAAGGACATTGTAATATGGCTATAAAATTTATTGATATAACACGGAATTTTGCTAAATATCAAGTTCTAAACGAAAGTTCCTGGCATATAACATCCCTGTCTCTATTCAGGACATTGTAATATGACTATGAAATTTATTGATATAACACGGAATGAAAACCGGTGGGAACCGGTTTTTTCTTTCTCTTTGTTATCGCTCCCCCAGTCAGACTTCTGATGAGTTTGAGGTTTTCTCTCGTAAATGGGAGGAGACAATTATAAACATTAATAATTCTTCTCCGACTGCTACAATTTTTCTTGGGGATTTTAATGTCAAGAATTCTGACTGGTGGGGCGGTGACGTCACTGATCCTGGTGGTAGAGATATTCAAAATCTAGCTACCCAGCATGGTCTGCGTCAATTAATTGATGGACCTACTCACCTCTCTCAAAATTCTTCTTCTTGCATCGATCTAATTTTCTCATCAGCAGATCATTTGGTCTTGGATTCTGGTATCCTTCCCTCTTTGCACCCTAAATGCCATCACCAGATAACCTTTTGCAAATTAAATTTTAAAATCCCTTTAGCTCCATCTTATGAACGTAAAATCTGGGACTTTTCCAAAGCAAACCCCATTCCTATTCGGAGGGCATTAGACATGGTAGACTGGGATGCATGTTTTGAGGGTCTTGATGTCGACGGGAAGGTTTCTCTTATGACTGAAACTATAATCAATATCATGTCAAATTTCGTGCCAAATAAGGTCATAACCGTCAGGAATAAGGATGCAGTATGGATGACGGCTGGGATAAAGAGAGCCCTGCTCGAAAAATCTAAGATTTATAAGCGGTATGTCAAAAATGGGAGGAGGGTAGAAGATCTTGAAACCCTCCATGAACATCAGTCTAGGTGTAGAAGGGCAGTCAGAGATGCAAAAAATTCTTATTTTTCTCGTTTAGCAACTAATTTTAGTGATCCAAATCTGGGAACGTAAAAATACTGATCCATTTTAAATAAATTTCTTCATAAGAGGAAGACGCCAAGGATCCCCCTGTTCGAGACTCCAGCAATAATCTCATTGCTGATGTTCCAACAAAAACAAATATGTTTAACAAATTTTTTGCTAATCAGTGCTCTCTCATAGACACTGATAGTGTTTTGCCACAACAAAGCTTTGCTACAAATCTTGAAATAAACAATATCGCTCTTGATGAAGCAAAAATTTTAGCCCTTATACGCGCACTTACATCTAACAAAGTGCATGGTTGGGATGACATCTCCATACAGATGATTAAGATCTGTGATGAATCCTTGGTTAAACCTCTTATGAAAATTTATCAATTTTCCCTAGATTCTTGTGTTTTTCCATCGAATCGGAAAAAAGCAAATGTTGTCCCTGTTTATAAAAAAACAAAGGGGACAAGAGTGTGTTAAAAAACTACAGGCCAGTATCTCTTCTACCTATTTTTGGTAAAATCTTTGAAAAATGCATCTTTGACTCTGTTTACACCTATTTTGAAAACAACAATCTTTTTACTATTTCCCAGTCTGGTTTCCGCAAGGGTGACTCTTGTGTGTCCCAGCTTTTGTCCATAACGCACGACACCCTGGTAGGTTTCGATTCAAATCCACCTCTAGATACTCGTGGAGTATTTCTTGATATTTCCAAAGCTTTTGACAGAGTTTGGCATGATGGGCTAATTTTCAAACTTAAGTCATATGGTGTGTCCGGGCCCCTTCTCTCATTACTTCAAAATTTTCTCTCAGGTAGGTTGCAGCGGGTGGTTCTTGATGGCCAAGCTTCCAATTGGACGGAGGTCTTGGCCGGTGTACCTCAAGGCTCTATTCTAGGACCGCTCTTCTTTCTGATATATATTAACGACCTACCTGATCTTCCAGAAATTTATTTTAACAACGCAGCCATTGCTCGACAAGATTATCAAAAACATCTTGGTCTCATACTTGATCGAGAGCTGGCTTTTGACCGTCATCTTGATGAAAAAATTAAAAAAGCTAATCAAGGTATTGGTCTTATTCGTCGGCTTCGTGCATTCCTACCTAGGGATTCACTAGTCACGATATTTAAAACCCATATTAGACCACATCTAGATTATGGAGATGTCGTGTATGATCGTCCAGGTAATTCCACTTTTTCTGAAAAACTAGAATCAGTTCAATATGATGCTTGTCTTGCAATAACTGGATGTTTCAGAGGAACATCCAGAGAAAAGCTTAGTTTGGGTTCCTACCTCCTGGCGTATGATCTGGTGGTCCTTTTGCGGGAGGCTAGGAACCTTTAGTTTTGTATTATTTGTTCGTGTTACCTATATTATAGATAAAAAAAAAAAAATTGATTGATATAACACGGAATTTATTTGTTCGTGTTACCTATATATTATAGATAAAAAAAAAAAAATTGATTGATATAACACGGAATTTTGCTAAATATCAAGTTCTAAACGAAGGTTCCTGGCTTACAACATCCCTGTCTCTATTTAGGATATTGTAATATGACTATGAAATTTATTAATATAACACGGAATTTTGCTAAATATCAAGTTCTAAATGAAGGTTCCTGATTCACCTGATTCGTAACATCCCTGTTTCTATTTAGGACATTGTACATTATAGCCCTTAGAATTTATTTTGATACAACACGGAATTTTGCAAAGTATCAACAAAATCTAAATGAAAGAGTCCCTAAGTTTCCCCTGTCCCCGGGGGGGGGGGGGGGTACTTAGGCAAATGGAGGGTACGGTATGTGCCGCCCTTAAGGGTACCTTTTTGGACTTCCAAAGTCCCGCTAAGGGTTGGAAAAATCAGGAAATCTAATTTCAGTCCCACCAAGGGTCGGAAAAATAGAAAAATTTCAACTTTTTACCCCCTGAAAGATCGAAATTTGGTCAAAATTGGTCAAATTTGTCCCGCTAAGGGTCGTGAAATTCCCAAAATTTTCCTTTGTTTTCTCCTTTTTAGTCCCGGTAAGGGTCCAAGATTCGAAAGTCGGGCGGCACCCCCCCGTCAGCTCGCAACCCTAGTACCCCCCCGCCCCTGTCTCTATGGAATTCAAATGGCTTGTGATAACCATTACATTTTTTTATAAAACGGCTAACCTCATCTTAACAAATGTATCCGTAATCAATCTTTTGAGCTTTGATACTTTAAAAGAATCTAATTTGAAAATAATATGCTTACAAAAGTGAATTCTAAAATGTAAGAGCAAAAACCATACAGAAAGCTATTCAGTTTACAAGTCTAAGATGTATCAATTTATTTGTTTAAATTTTTCCCTCTTTCTTGTTGAGAAAGAGAAGTAACGAAGCTCTTTTTTTTTCAATGTTCTGACCCCCGTGTTGAATAAAAAGACAGTTTAGTATGTAAAAACGTGTTTTTAAAGGATAAACTTTTTCCATGATTCTAGTAGATTTTTTGATTGAAATTTGTGTTTTAAAGCAATTTAACACTCCTATCAGCCTTTTGGGAATACATTTTCAAGTTATTCATCAGTTTAAAAGAGATTTTGATTTTTAACGGAATTCCGTTACTTTGCGCAATATATCATAAGCCCATAATAATTGCTTCTTATACAAAACATGTTTTTTTATTACAAAATTGTTAACGTTTTAAACACGAGCAACAGATTCAGAATAATAGAGGGACTTATTTTTACAACTCACACTTTTTTATCACATTTTAATTGACATCTTGACATTTTAGTCATCTTGTTAGATGTTTTGTTTCGAGAGTTTTTGCAATATAGTTTATTGTTCTACTTGGAGAGGGAATGTTTGTAAACATAGAATTTTTTTCATATAGCCAGTTATTTGTGAGGTCAGATTTAGGTAGGGGCTGTCGGATTTAAGGACCACTTACGGTAATATACCGTGAGATTGGGTAACTTGCATCAGTAGAGGCTAACATGCATAGCCCTCAAATAAAAGACCTGGCTTGTCATTAAAATACAAAGTTAAAAAATGGTAGAGTAGAGCTGCGAGCAGAGCTGCGTAGTTGTATTTTAGTGACCAGCCAGGTGAAAAGTTTTTCAGGGTAGTATCATATCATAAAGGGGGCCCCCCATAGCATAAATAGCAAGAGTATGTTAAAATTTGAGAGGATTCTGTTCGAACTTAAGAAAAGCTAGAAAAACCAACTTTTCCTATTAAGGAAACGCAGGCAAAAACGGGTTGTTTACCTTACCAGATGCCAGACCAGACCCTGAGACCAAACGGTGAAGAAGTGAAGAAGAGCAACATATAAATAAATATGTGCGTGCAGGTAACTGCTTGTGAAATACAGAAAAGGCGCATGCCCTATTGTGGTAGAACCTTTTATTAAACTTGCAGAAAAAGGAAGAAAGGAAATACAAAATACTGATCTGGTCTGGCTGTCTGCTTTCCTTTCTTTATTTTATTTTTTCATTTAACTCAAAAATCAACCCAAAGCAAAGACAAAAGAAAAGAGTTCAAAATATTACAAAAATCAAAACTTACTATGCTCGGTCAGTTGGTTGTTGGTGGGTGACCCCTCTCTTTTCTATCTACCTCACTTGAGCTTTAGCTGCTTTTGTTAAACGATATATAATTAGAAAGGCCAATGCCAGCAGCCTTTACCATTTACCCCCTTTACCCTCATCTATTTCAAATCACTTTCACTTTCGTTTTAGAAATTGTTGTTGGCTAGATTCATGTAAAATGACACTAAAAGCCTTGAAAACCCGATATCTAATCGGGAAAATTTCGGGTGCTCTTTCTTATTCCGAACTTTCAAAATGGCGCTAAAATTTTATCAGCACTCGAACAAAGATTTGTTTGATTGTTTAAATGACTTTACTTACTTTGCGACCTGAGTTTGGATTCCACTTCGGTATATTGTTTTATTTGTGAAAGGTTTGAAAGCTTCATTCATCTTGTATTTCAAAATGTTAAGAGCCACATTTCCCTCATCAAAATCTTAGTATTAAAGTCTAGTCTGTCTCAAAAGGTGAAGGCTTCTTCATAAAGACGAAAGACATGTATCTATTTTTCGGATCCGGTATGCGGGAATAGTGTCAGGACCTGCAGGCGACCTGGTAGGGTTGGGTATGGGTGTGGTTTGGGTGTGGTTACGTATTACATTGGCTAGGAATTGGGTTATTATCAGTTAGGGTTAGAGTTTGGAGCTCGAAACAAAGGACTCATTTGTGATTTTCTCTTAATACAGTCTGGTCTGAAGTTTGTACAATATAAATAGCCGTCAGAAGCACTGTCCTGGCATGAATCCGTGGCGCAGTGGATAAGGCAATGGATTTCAAAATATCGGAACTTTGCATTTAGTGGGTTCGAATCCCACCGGTGGCGATCTGTCGGTAAGTCATTCAGTAGTAAGTTAGAAAACATAGAAAATAACTCACAAAGAACCAAAAAGTCAGAAAAACTACGAACAAGAGACTGCAAAGTACGAAATAAGTCCAGATCTGTCTTTCTTCTTTGTGAAGAAGCCACAACCGTCTCAAAATAATTTGCAGCTGGGAGGGAGACAAAAATTGCTGTAACTTTTGATAGAATTCGAATCCAGTTGCGATTTTGTGCTCGTTTAAAAGATATTCGTGAGTGGAATATTATCAAGTAAAAAATTTGGAAAAAAAAAACGGAAAATGAAAATGAAAAACCAGACAATCTCAATCGAACGGAATCGACGATCGAACCAGTCTAACCAAATCGACACAATCGACCGAAATCGAATATTACGGCAATTTTCAGATTCGATTGCGTTCGATTGATGTTTGATTTCATTCGATTGTGTTCGATCGTCGATTCATTGACCCCCGGATTGTTTGTCGCATAATTTCTACAGTAAATCGAAAGTAATTTCATTCATTCTTGTGATGTTTGAGAGCTTGGATGTTGGGAAGCTGCAAGAATAAAGCCAGACGATCTCAATCGACAAAATCGACGATCGAACCAGTCGAACAACAATCGAACCAATCGAATATTACCCAGAATTTTGACGTTCGATTGAGATTCGATTGCGTTCAACAATCGAATTTCAATCGGTCGATTGCGTTTGATTTGGTTCGATTGGTTCGATTTTCGATTCCGTTCGATTGAGATCGTCTGGGAAAAATGAAGAAGAAAAACATGGTGGTATGACCAGACAATCTCAATCGAACAGAATCGACGATCGAACCAGTCGAACCAAATCAAACGCAAACGCAATCGAATCTCAATCGAATATTACCGCAATTTTCAGATTCAATCGATATTCGATTGATGTTCGATTGCGTTCGATCGTCGATTCATTGACCCCCGGATTGTTCATTGCATAATTTCTACGGGAAATCAAAAGTAATTTCATTCGGCTTGTGATGTTTGAGAGCTTGGATGTTGGGAAGCTGCAAGAATAAAGCCAGACGATCTCAATCGAACGGAATCGACGATCGAACCAGTCAAACAACAATTGAACCAATCAAATATTACCAAGAATTTTGAAGTTCGATTGAGATTCAATTGCGTTCGACAATCGAATTTCAATCGGTCGATTGCGTTCGATTTGGTTTGATCGTCGATTCCGTTCGATTGAGATCGTCTGGGTATGATTACCATTTTCACAGGAGTGATTCTTCAATCTTATTAATCATTATCTCTGTCAAAATCACTGTCACTCAATAGGATGCTAATTATCTGACTAGATATAGATTGACATGTTTTAATACGATTAAATGCTGCAAGATTTTGGTTTTAGAGATATGAGTACAATTAAGTTATTTTTATTAAAAATTCATAATGGTAGGTGGAAAATATTAACACATTTTTATAAAGTACCATCTTTTTACGTTAATATCCATTAAAAGATATATTCATACTCAAGGTGATGGAGGGGATATAATGAGATATGATTTAACAATAGCCGTACTATCATTTCCTTGAGAAAGCTCGGTTTTCAGGCGATGGGAATTGTAATATGTATATTACTTACGTATAAAATATAACATGTAATAGCGAAAGCACGTGGAAAGCACGTGGTTAGATTTTTACGTTTTAAATAGTCATATGTGGATAAAATAAAATTGGGCTGGGTAGTAAAATCTAAACATAGAATTTGAGAATACTGAGAAAGTAGCCAATTCCTTCAATGATTTTTTCACTACTATAGCTGATTCTATTCGTGAAAAAATGCCGCCTTCTTACAATCACTTCAGCAGTTTCATGAAAGACCCAAATCTGCATTCCATCCTCTTAGCACCAACCACTTATCAAGAAATTGCAAAGGTGATTGGCTCTTTCTCAATAAATAAAGCAAGTGGTCCTCATAGTATTCCTATAAAAATCCTTAAACTTTTAAGACTTGATATTTCTGTGCCAATATCGGCGCTGATAAACTACTCCTTTCTCAGTGGTATTTTTCCCTCTACTCTCAAAATATCTAAAGTTGTGCCTGTCTTCAAACACAAAGGTTCTCCCCTTGAAGTCTCTAATTATAGGCCAATTTCACTTTTATCTAACATTGAAAATTTTTTTGAGAAAGTGATGTATTCACGTCTCTCTGACTTTCTTGAAAATCATAATCAAATCTACTCTCGACAATTTGGTTTTCGTAAGGCTCACTCTACTGAGCATACACTCATTAGTATTGTCGAACGTATCCGAAACTATCTTGACAATGGTGGGTTTGCCTGTGGTGTATTTGTCGATCTACAAAAGGCTTTCGACACAGTTGATCACGAAATTTTACTTGAAAAACTCGATCACTTACCTCACTAACCGCTCCCAGTATGTTTCTCTTGCAGGCTCAAATTCCCTTTTAAAATCTATTAATCATGGAGTTCCTCAGGGTTCAGTCTTGGGTCCTCTGCTGTTCTTGTTGTATATAAACGATCTTCACCGCTGTATAAGAACCTCTGAAACATATCATTTTGCTGATGATACCCATTTACTTAATTTTTCAAAAACTTTATGGAGTCTTTGTGGGAGGGTTAATGCTGATCTCAGAGTTTTAGTCAGCTTAATGCCAACAAAATTTCTTTGAATGCTAGCAAAACTGAGTTTGTTATTTTTCGTTCCCCTTGGAGACAGATGGACTGTATTCCAAGAATTAAGCTTTGCAGGAAAATTCTATCACCAAGTAAGAGTGTGAAGTATTTGGGTGTTCACCTTGACAATCATCTAAACTGGAAGGTTCATACTTCTTTCGTTGCTGCTACATTGAGAAGGGCAAATGGGGCAATATCCAAACTTCGTCACTATGTTCCAATTAACATCCTTCTAAACATTTATCATGCAATTTTTGCTTCTCATGTTCGCTATGCTAGTTAACTCTGGGGACTGTGTGACAATACTGTCACATATAGGATTCTTACTCTTCAAAACACTGCACTAAGACTCATGACCTTTAGTGAGCCAAGAACTTCTGCCACTCCCCTGTTTGCTGAGCTTAAATTACTCAAAATCTTTGATCAGGTGAAAGTAATGAATATCTTATTTATTCAAAAATACCTCCAGGGTAATCTTCCATCTGATGTCCTATCAACACTTAATTTTGATGAAATTGATCACAAAACTGGCACCAGGGGCAAAGCTATTAAACTACTAAACCTTTCTACGGTCAAAATCACAAATTTTGGACTTAACTCTTTCTCTCGTCTTTCGTCAAAATAATGGAATGAGTTACTAATAAATCATCCTGACACTGATTTTCACAACCTTGATACTGATGAACTAAAATCTTTAGCTACAAAATTCTATTTAGACAAATACAAAGCTGAAGACGAATAATCTTCGGGTGTGTGTGTGTCTGTGTGTGCGTGAACTTAGTGTGTTTTCCCAGGGTGGGAGGGGTGGGCGGTGTAACAGGAAGAACTTTATAGATAAATCTACTCAAAGAAATTGTTTTAAAATAAAAGTAAAAATATTTCTTATATTCACTATTTTGTTGTCACTATTAATATTATGATAATCGTTTATTCATTTTTTTCTTTAGTTCTGTAATAATTTTTCAGTTTCTTCTAAGTTCCCCATTGTATTAGAGAAATCTTTTTTTTTTTTTGTAAGGGGTTATCCTGCTGTGTTGCAGCGAAAATATATTCAATTCAATTCAATTCAAATTCAAAAAAAATACCGATCATCTTATAGAGTACTAAAAAATAATAATATACCAACTCTCTATGTTTTGTTTGTTCTACCTCAAGGTTATAACTCACAATATCTTCAAATAACCTTTGTCCGCTATCAGACAGCGCGGTAATCTTTGCCAGTCAATACCTTTAGCCAAATTAGGAACATTCTTCTTACTTTTACCAGGATTCCTAATTAGGAAGAAATTTAAAAGTTTAATATCTCTGAAACAAGCTACTGTACATTCGCAAATTTCAAGTATGACCAATGGATTCGGTATAGAAGAAATATGATAACTGTGCAAAAAATTGAAAAATTTCATTGGCGGATGGTGGAATTATTAAAGCCCCCAAAAAATAATTCCAAATTAAACGAACTGCCGATTTTATTATCACGAAGAAAAACAGAAAGTGAGTTTCCCGCGTGTTATAAATAAGATGTCAATTTACCAGGAGAAGCGCATGAAGTTATTTCTAGGGATTATAGCTCGGTCCCCCGAGCAAGTCAAAAGCTCAATCTTTCTTTCCCACCTAAATGGAACGGTAAGAATCTTATGAAGTACCTTTTAACGTGCGGTTTTTTCTACTTTGGAGAAAATCTAAGTATTTGCTTCATATTCCTAATTAGGAATTTTTTTCTTCCTAATTAGGAATAATATTGACAGAAGGTTTGGTTTTATTGATCAGTTATGTTTTTATTCTATCCGAAATGATGTTAAGAAAGACCAAAGAAGTCCTGACTGGCCACATGATTCCTGCTTTTCTGGTCCCAATCAACGCTTTGCTCTGGTTTTCCTCTGCACCTCGGGTCAAAAAACACGTTTTAATTTTGTTTGCAGATTTTCTTTGAAACTTTCAACGTTATAACTAAACGCGGGTGATAAATTTATGTTTACTTCTCTTGGATATTTTAGTGGTATTTATCTAATGAAGAGGGTATTGACAAAATATGCACGGCGCTGACAAAATATGCACGGCATTGATTATGACATCATTAAATATGTCAATGTTGATTCAACGCCCGTTAAATAAAATAATTTGTAAATAGCTCTTTTTATCGTGAAATTTAGAAATATATACGTAAACAAAAAAAGAATCAAATTTAATATTTGTTTCTCATCTAGAATATATTAGCGTTTTAAAATACCGTAAATTTTCACAAAAATTATTTCGCGTTGGCAGTACGCCCAATCGCGCCCACAGGAAAGTTCCAATTTTTTATAATCGGGAAATCGGGGAAACCGATTCACCACGTGGATAAAAAACGTACGGAATGAAACCTGACAGAAGGTTTTCAACCAGATTTATTCAGATAAAGCTATAAGAGGTTAATTACTTTTGGATTTTAAAACCTACATAGCCAAAAACGAAAGTTGTTGGGAAGGAAAGAGTAAACGCTAGACAGAAGGTTTGGTTGTGTTGATCAGGTATGTTTTTATTCTATCCAAACTAATATTATAAGAGACCAAGGAGACCCTGACTGACAGACGTTGAAAAAGAAAATTTCAAAATGGCTGCAGAGCGAACACTGACAAAAACAAAAGATCAGGAGTTTTCAATCACCTTCTACAGCAAAATAAGACAGAGAAATGCAGTAAAATAAAAAGTAAACAAACCTTGAACCTTTTGTCTGTCAAAATAAAGAAAATATTCTAACTTTAGTAATGTTTACATTCAGAAAAACAACAACCACCAGCAAGGTTTCAAACCACGCTATCAGGGCTGCCTAGGGTACTAGCTAACAGGTTTAAAAAACTGACTACCTTGAGTGCCAGCCACTCGGGTTCACCAAATAAAGATAGGGCAGAATAGTCCGTATCAACGTGCCAATTTTTGTACATTCAAATCTTCAATTTTGCACTTAGTCATCATGATGATGGTTGTTACCAATTGCATTACCCTTAAAAGAGGACTGTTTTTTTATTTTAAGGGGAGGCATTCTAACAAGGGGTACTGGTATTTTTTGTTCGTTTTAAGAGGGGACTTTTCTTTAAGGGAAAAATTGTATTTTAAAGAGGGACTGAAAAAGTAGGCAGTAACCATGTTCTAATAATTATCGGAAATCAATAGATGGAGCTGTTGTGATTTGTGCTGGAGTTTTTAAATCCAACATGACATTGTGTCTAGCAAAAGGTGTTACTGCTGTATGTAGGCAACATATAGACGTGACGTCAGGTATCCCTTGAGATGTCCTTCCATTAGTAATTATTTTCTTTATTCAGAATGAACGGTAATTAGTTTTGATAGTAATTGATTTTTGCGTGCATTCTTTGTACAGTCTTTTCTACATTTGCGTTCTCGTTTTTGATTCGCCCTTTTTTTCATACTGACTCCTGATTCGTTGATTTATCAGTGATGTTTTTCTGCTCATTTCAGTTTTTGAGACTTATGAAATCTCAAGGTTCAGGTCCCTGTAAAAAGTACTTTCAAGGTTCAGGTCCCAGCAAAGAAAAATATTTGGCACCAAATTATTTCGATTTCAATATGTTATCTATTTTTAAATATTTCTTAAAAAGAAATCTAAAGAAAAATTATATATATTTTTAAAAACATATAAGAAGGTTCTGATTGAGAAAACATATGCACCCTTTAGTTCTTAATTGCCCTCTGAAATGTGCCAAGAGGCCTAACTTTTTCCATAATAGAAGGTTATTGTCTAGCATGCGCCTCGGCAAGCCATTTTGAGTGAGGGGGCCAACATTTTGGAAAAAATGTCGCCCACCGGTTGGGTGACAGAGAAAATTTTTCACTTTTTACACCCTCAAAACACCTGAAAACAATATTTAATTGGGGAGAATAGTAGTTTTTTTGTGGTTTGATTTGGTCTCAAACCAGCTTAAAATAGTAACCCTTAAAAATGCACGGCATGGTCTACCAAAAAGTGGGGGGCCATGGACCCCCCGGCCCATTGACGGGGCCCATGTCTAGTTGTGGAATCAGTTACAATTTCTTAATTATTGTAATTAGCCCCCAGAACTTTAGTGCAGCCCTTCAGGTCCCCCCACTTTTTTAGCCCCCCCCCCCTGAGTTTAAAAAATGAGACAGCTCCCACCCACTTTTAGGCCGATTTTAGATTTACACCCCCCCAAATAAGTGGGGGGGGGGGGGGCGGAGCCATGTCAATGACTGCATAATTCTTCTTACCTTTAAGGATTTTTGATCTACCAAGGGGCATCATAAATTATGAAATGATAGAATAATCCTTTTGTGAATCACATTATCGCATCATCTTAAAGTTTCTTAATGTTTGGATAACAATTCCACAATTTCTCCACGATAAAGTACTTCTGTCTTTTTCTATCTTTTTAATTTCCACACACTTTCCTCTGTTATCAACCTCTCAACACAGTTGCTTTTTATGTCTTTGCTATCAAAAAGGGCAAAACAAAAAAAAGATAAAAGGATAAAAGGGAGAGCGCTCACAAGATCAAGAATACGTCATTATGTCATATAAAAGCAGGAAGAAAACATTCTTTTGATCTATTGTTCTGTTCGCAAACGTCAACCATGGCGTTTTGATTGGTCAATGCAACATTTTTTTCTTACAAGTTACGTTCATTCTTACTATTGTTCTGTTTGCAAAAATGGATTCGAATTTTACATCCAGGTTTTTTTTAATGGCTAGATAAGAGATCGAATGTTTTGTTTGGAAAAGTTTGAATTGTTAAATATTCTTAAAGATTAACTCTTCCTTGGATTTCTTATACACAAAGACATCCTTCACGATTTACACCGTCATTATCATAGAACTTTGCTCTCAAGTCAAACATTGTTTTTACCAAAAAAAAATTGGATAATCAAAATAAAGAACTACCTAAGAAGCCATCAAATGTTGTAAGATAAAATAAAGTGATTGCTTCCCCAGTTGAAGAGAGGGAAAGCTTCCAAAAGGGTATCTCACAGGCTTTACTTTCTTATAAGCTCCTGATTTGTTACAAGCTCATGATCTGTGACGTTTCGAATGTGATGCAACATTTAGAATGCTATGATATTTTTCGAAGGAAGGGAGAGAGAAAAAATGAAAATCATGTGAAAAGAAAGAGAACACACTCAGAAGGTATTTCATCACTATTTTTGGTAAAAGTTCACGTGATAACACGAAGGAAAGCACGCAGAGGGAGCTCAATGTAAACAAACATTTTGTAAAAGTCTGCATTCTGCTTTGTTCGTTGTGGGTCATGGTGGGCTTGGCTGAACCTTAAGATATTTGGTCTCTCTAGACATTTTTCTTGTTTTCCAATTCTGTATTATGATTTGAAAAGAAATGCGAGAGAGTAAAGTATTTCGCTATTCAAAAATACTTGATAAACAAATTCCGAATCTGTAAGTAGTAAAAGAACAACTTTTAAGATAACCTTGTCTCTCCACGAACGATCCTTTCGTTAATATTCCTGTCTCAGTCAGTGGCATTCTCTATTATTATCTTCTAGACAATGTAAAATTCTTTATAGCCAAATTTCGGTAAAACTTTAACCAAATTCCACAAGCGAATTCAATAATTACTTTTACTGAATTAGTTAAACTTTTTGCTGAACCGATTCGGTTAACCAGCCGAATTTAACCAAAAAACATTTTACCGAAATTCGGTTTTTGTTATATTTTTGAGAGGATCCCTAAGATATAAGCGAAAAAGGATTAATTAATCGAATACAAGGATTAAATAATCGAATATAGGAGATTAAATAATCAAATATAGGAGATTAAATACTCTATTTGACTAAACGACGGCAGCTATTCAATTAGATAGTCGAATCATTAATCAAACTTCATAATCGAAAATCGATTATATTTTTTGAGAAGATCCCTAACATTTTAACAAGATATATGTTTTTTCTTTCCAAATCTGATATTCTTCCAAATCTTAAATCAAATAGATTTGGTTGGAAAGCACTAAGGGAAACTTAATGGTATGGTGACCCCCGTCTGTAGCTCGCGTTACGAAAAAACCCGCTCGCCCCATACTTCTCGCAAGGATTTTTTTGTGAGACACTTTCAATTTCAGTTCGATGAAGAGGTTACAAGATGGCGGGTGGTTTTTGCATAGAAATCTTCAAAAAGTGGAACTTTAAAACTGTTTAAAATGGAATATCTGGTAAACTACTAAAGGTTGAAAGATGAGTGACCCCTCATTTTTTTCTGAGGATAAGGGCATTAAACTTGGTATGACATTTTACAAATTGGTTTGAAATTTCGACTGACCACCCTCCCTATTCAGAGTCTAGTAAACTATTTAATTTTTTTTATATTTTATGTTTCCAGTTAAGGTCTTCCTATAAAGCAATTTACCTTAAGTGGATAAATTTTTGCATGTACTAATTTTCGCGAGGCGAGAATTTATAGATTTCGCCTGGATTAAATTTTGCGAATCAAGGGTCTTTAAAATTTTTGCGTGGATTAAATTTCGCGAAAATGGCCTTCTTTTTAATTTTGCGACTATATAAATTGTAACTAGAAAAGAGATGTGTGTTTCTAATCAAACAAAGGCAGACAAAGTCACTCAAAAGCTTTCAAAAAACTTCATTAAGAAAGTAATTTTAGGAGGTACTAGAGTACTAGAGCTTATAATTAAAATAAAGAGTTGGATTCGTAATATGATAATTTGATTTCTTTCTTTGATTTCGCGAACTATTATTTTCACGATTGTAAAATTCCAAATAATTTTGCGTGGACTAATTTTTCGCGAATCAAAGGCCTTCAAAATTTTCGCATGGACTAAATTTCGCAAAAAAATGGCCAGAATTCGCGAAAACCGCAAAAATTAATCCACTCGAAAATTTATCCACTTAAGGTACATTCTCAAATCAGAATTCAGTCTACTTGCTCTCACTCTGTTACACCCGTAAAGCCCTATCTACATGATGCAAAGAAATTCCATCACAAAATTAGGTAAACCTGCAATTTTTAGTATAGACAAAGGTTTATGAAAACTTATGAACTTTGGGTAATTTTTGGGTGCTTTAGATGGTTTTAGATCTTGGAAAGCTGCTATGTTTGGCTGCCCTGGGTTGGCTGTGAAATTTTTGAAAAAATGAGCTTGCACTTTTATTCTCTGTAATTTTAGAACTTTGTATGTTGAGAGGTCAAATTATTTTCTTAAATTTAAAAAGCTACTCCAGGCTAGTAAAGACCAAGTTACAGACATTATAATTGTGGATACAAAATTGTCATACGAGAACCATATTCAAGACCAAATTTAAAAAGTTAAAAACAAAAATGCATGGATCTATTGCATGCACCTTCAAATCAAGAAAAGGTAAAACTACCTTTGCTAATCTTATGGAAAGCCCTAGATATCCCTCACCCAGACTACTGTACATGACATTCCACCCCTATGGCATCTTTTAACTATTGGGAAAAGCTAAAATAGTTAATATTGTTCAGCCTCGAAAGACAAAAAGAGTGTTATCAACTGATTTACACATGGAAGGTTATTGAAGGCAATGTCTTGAATCTCATTATATCTCAGGCATATTTCCAGGGGTTTTCTGCTACCGGATAACGGTCTTCAAATAATTTGATATTATAACACTTAATTCCGCAAAAAGGCATAATTTTCTTGGGGCTTTGCCCCATAGACCACACCAGGACTGTCCTGGACCAGTTGGTTGGGTTGTTTACAAGGCCCCAGACCTCCTGTCTGCTTTTTTCGAGCCTAAGGCACATTCTGAAAGTCAATCTTTTGATTAAAAACGTTAGCAGCTCCAAATCCTAGAAATTTGCCTGATATCTGGAAGGAAAGTCTTTTCAAAGTGAGAAACTTCCCTCGCTTGTTCCATACCCTCCCAGACCAATAACAGATTTGACAAACTGCCCCAAAAAAGTCTTTAAGATTGGCCAGCTGAATGAGCAGTTAAGCTACAAAGAGGTATACAAAGGCCAGATCTAGCGTCAAGAAGCTGACTTTGTTTCTAAAGTCAGGACTGTCAGGGAATTCCTTCAATTGGGGTATCTTTTCCAGGGTGAATTTTAGTGATCTGCAGATGAGAAAGATTAAAAGGTAGCTTCCCTAGAGATCTTTATTCTATTTATTGACAAAAAAGCAATAGAGTGGTAAACTAAACAAAAGTGAAAACAAGCGAAAGAAATAAAAATGAATACAGAAGAAGATGAAATTCAAAATCATACAAAACCAAAATGTATTTATCATATATGTGTTCTCTGCCCAAGAAACAAAAACTTTCAAACTGCTTTAGAATTGAGTCACCACTTACAGACCATGCATTACTATGTTACAGTAATTGTATGTTGTTTTTGTAATATTCGACTCCCATCAATGGAAGCAGTAGATGTTCATAACGAGATGGCACACACTTCAGAGCCCATAGCATCAACAACATATGCATGTGGTTTCTGTTCAAAGCAGTTTGATAAAAGAAGCACTCTGGATAATCATCTCTTAAATCATTATTACACTCATTTTCCTGACATGAGACCATTTCTATGTACCACATGTGGTGAATATTTGTTCGGTATCAAGCAGTTCATTACACATCTTCAAGAACATTTTATTTTATGTAGTGTTTGCTTTAGCTTGTTTAAATCACCAGAAGGCTTTTTCCTACATTACAAATCTTCACACAGCAACCAAATTAAGTGTGCAACTTGTTTGGAATTAATCCCAGATTGCAACACATACCTTTCCCACTTGAAGAGGCATGATTTCAAAATTCCAGTCCTTACAGATGAGTTCAATCATGACAAAAGCGATGGTTATTGTTGTACAGTTTGTGATGAATCCTTTACGTCAAGGCTTGGGTTTTTAAATCACTTCATGCAACACTCCATTCAATCTGCTGATAAGAACAACAACTTTTTGTAATCATATTTTAGTTTATAGATGTATCTTTTTTATACCAGGATACACATATAATATACAGGTTTCAAATTAATTCTTGGGTAAAATATCAAGACAAACTCTTTCATATAGATTCTTAAGGTTTTATTATCCTATATTTTTAAAGTGCATGCATCATTTTCCTTTATTTTTATGGTGTTTCATTTTTTTACTCTTCTTTTATTTACATTAATCTTTTTAAAAGGCCTCTTATTTTGAATTTTTTATGTTCCAACATTTGAAGTTTTTAACTATTTTTTTACCATTTTTTATTCTGACAAACTTATCTAGTATTTTTTAAAAACAAACAAATAATATTTTCATTTACTTTTATGTTTTTTAGAAGTTTGTAGATTAAAAAAGAAATATTTAATTTTAGAGATTTATTTTTACGACTCTTTCATAGAGTATACAGAGTAAAGCATGCTGTAAAGTATGCAGTTATTTTTTGGTTTTCTTTTGAGGTTTTGGTTATTATTTTAGCACGAAATCGTAGCATCTTTATACAGTTAAAATAAATAAAAAACACACTATATTAAGGGCTACTAAAACTATACACATTAGCATATAAGTGAACTTAAAAAACACAGCTAGTGTGTACGACGTTTTGACGGTTGTCTTTATCAAGTCTATTCATGATATGCACCATTGCAATGTCTTCCGTTCCACCCAATAGCTGATTGGTTGAAAGTGACGTATTGACTGCTTTTACGTCACTTCCAACCAATGAGCTATTGGTTCCATGACGTAATGTCAGAAGACATTGCAGTGGTGCATATCATGAATTATGTATCTTTCAAGTATCTTTAACATTAGCATATATACATACAGCCAATTCAGACCTGTGTTAATTATTATCAATCACAAGATTTGATTAATATGTATTCTATATTCTATTCATCCTTCTATACTCAGTGCATCTATTTATTTATTTGTGTTGTGTTTCATCGTGTTAACAAGCCTCGAAATAACGATTTCAAGTGGGTCGGACAAAATGTCTGATCAGGGTTGCTTTAGCTTGAAAATTATGATTTTTAGGTCAGACATGAAGCTATTTGGGTCGGACAATGTCCGATGTCCGACCGTTATTTCGAGCCCTGGTTAATGTTTTTTCATTTACAATAATTTTTCTTAATCAAGCCTCTTATATTTTTTAGGCTCCAACATTTAAGTTTTTTAACTATTATTACCTTCTTTTCTTTTTTTAATTTAACAGACTATTATCAATATTCCTTTCCTGTCTGAGCAACCACTTATTCATCCCCTTGTTCTTTAATTTTTGTTTCTATACAGACTCCCATCATTTTGGACCTACCCCGGAGGTCCTTGAAATTAACCTGTGTCCTTCCGTCCATCCGTCAGATGCAAGCCGACGATGGCGGAGCCCGATTATCGGAAAAAAATATTTTTTTTATAAAACTGTAATTCTATTTTCATTTACTTTATGTTTTTAGATTAAAAAAGAAAGATTAATTTTTAGAGATTTATTTTTACATCTCTTTTATAGAGTAAAGCATTCTGTGGATTATGTTGCTATCTTTTGGTTTTCTATTTAGGGTTCTGTGATTATTTCTAATGCAAAATCACAGCATTTTTAGAAAGTTACGATACGATAAAAAAGAAATTTATTATAATTAGGGCTATTTTTACTACTTTTTTGTTCTACTTTTATTTTTATTTTTTGGTCCAAGTCTAGAGAATATTCTTTATTTTCACGGTTATTTATAGAGAAGATTTGTTAGTGTCATTGTATAAGATTTTCTTATCTATTGTGTATCAAGTCTTCAATTTACATTGATTAAACCTCTCTGTTGGAGACACATTTTAGTAAATTTGAAATATGGAAGATAGGTGGAGGATGTGAGCTGTTTTTTTTATTTCAATCTTTTTTATTATTTGTTTTCAGAATAAAATTATGAAAACAGGTAAACAAAGAAATCATGCAAAATGGCCAGGCAGAAGGTTGTGAAATCAAAACAAGAGAAATCTAAAGAAATAGTAACAAAACCAATCAAACCAGATAAGCAGCAAGCTAATTGCAATGAAAATTCTATATTGGACCCAGAACTTGCAAACTGGATACAAAAGTGCTCATTATCATCAAAGGAGATAGGTATAACATTGGTGGGCACATCAGTTTAATGACGAATTCAGTATCATCTTGAACGCAAATATGACCCAAAACCTGAATAATAAGCAATTCTATAAAAAGATGATAAAGAAATTTTTGCTGAAGAATTTTACACCCCCTGCTTCACTTTCTAAAATTATGTGTGTTAAACATAAAATATCACCATCTTTCCAGTCAATAGAGGTCAATTTTTAACGTTTTAATCTCCTTTTCTTAGCAACAACAGCAGTTTTTTATTTTTGGTGATGAGCTGTTTATTTTTGTGTGATTTTGTTTCAGCTTGATCATTAGTCTTCACTTCCTCTTAGCATCACTTAAAGAGCAACTTATCCTGACCAAACTGTCAGATGAAAATCTCTGTACACATGTGAAGGTATGTTTGGTTCAAGTAATATTTGAGTTTCATTTGCTTCCTTAATTGAAAAGTTCTTTTTCATGGATTTTGATCCATTTTCTGGATCTTTGGCTCATTAGTAAGTAGTTGATAAGATTAAAAGGTCTCAAAAAGCACACTGAAGCTCCGATAAAAACAATGTTTAATTCAAAAAAGGCCTAAAAAGGCCTAAATTCCATTAGGAGTTTTATTTTACAATAAAAGGGCCCTAATCCACAACTAGAGTTTTCACATTCTGAATTAGTGTCAAAGTGTCAGTATGAGCATATAAATTTTTACTATATTCCTGAAAGATGAAATTGATATTTCTAAATTAATTTGTTAATTATTGTCAAACCTTATTATAAGTCAATTTTATATCTCCTTAGTTTGTTCGAAATTTAATGCTCACAATTTCTACAGTTACAAAAGTAAATAGCTGTTAGAAAAGAAACCTTTATCTGCAGTTTTTCTGTTGATAGTTTTTTTTCCTCTTCAGGACTTTGTCAGCAACGCCTACTGGAATTCTGATGCTGAGGTTGATTGCTATGATGTTGTATTCAAATTACTACGAAGAGCTATCGATGAACTAGATAAATCAGCTGATATTGGAAGTCTGATAAAACTGACTACGCTATGTAAGTTATTAATAACAGTGTCCAGAGTTCTTCTGTCTCAGACGGATTTCCGTCTCACAGAAGTTTCAAAAAGCGAATTTCGTCTCAAGTTATGTAAAAACCAGCTGAATTTGAAGAATCTGGTCAAGGTTAGAGTGTTATTAAACACCATTTCCGTCTGACAGGAGAATCTCTACTTTTACCACTGTAATAAGGCAATTTACTGTAATAATTATTCAGGTTGATGTATTATCATCATGGATTGTCGCTGATTTGTAATTTTATTGATATCACACCCCCTGGCTTTCCCTATCTAAAACTATTGTTTTTACATTTTACATGATATGACCTGTGACCTTGTTGATCGTAATTTTAATTGTTTTCCATTGTATTTCAGTGTTTGAATCGATCACAGCTTTACTGAAGAAAAAAGAAATTGGCTTCTTGTTAACAGAAGAGAGATGGGAAAGGGGAGTGAAGATTCTGTTTCATATCAATAAGTACTTCTACAAGAAGAATTTGCTTCAACCTTTGATCAGCTCGAACGACTGCATCAAAAGTCTTTTGAAATATCACAAGGACATACTGATGAAGCCATCGTTAAAGGAAGAAACATCAAAATTGATCTTTATGATGTATCAAATGAGCTATTCGATTTTTACCAAGGAGATTCAAAAGATTGCCAATACAAAAGACTGTGAAGTGACACATATTTTCAATCTTCGAACTCAATGCTTTATCATGTTGTCGTTTATCAACTCGCAGAAAATGAAACTTGCAGAAAGTATTAAAGATTTTACCAACAGATGGACTAAGATTTTATGTAGTGGCACGTTTAAGTTTGACTCGTCTACAATTTACTACAATCTTTCAGTTATTTTTACATTTGTTGGATTTCTTAAAGATGATAAAGAATTCAATTTAAGTGTTAATCTTCACAAAGTTATTGAGCTAGGAGTAAGGATATGCTGTGGTGAGATGACCAAGTTCAATCTCTTTGGAAAATATCTCCAGCCTTGCGTGGAAAAATCTCATAATCTACTCTCAAAGAAAGATTTGAAAAATATACATTTTTTGGTTAATCTTTCTGAACTTAATTGCCATATTAATATGGATGAAAAGGAGGGGAAGTGCACTTGTAATGAAAAACTGTTTGATAATTTTGTGAAAGGCTTGGAAACGTTTATTTCAAGCAACCCAGATATCAAGGACATGCTTAAATATTTAACCTGGTTAAAATCTCAATATCAGATGCTTAGAAATGTGAAATGTTCAAAATTACTCGAACTGTTAATGGAGATCACAACAAAAGTATTATCATTTGGAAATTCCACTGATCAGCTGGAGAATTTATCTGTCGAAGAAGTGAAAGCGTCTCTCCAATTTGTTTATTTTCAATCGATCAACATACTTCAAGCTGTTGATGCCAACCTTTCCAATTACAAAGATACTATTTTGTAAGTAAATGTCTCATTAGCTTCCAGTAATATCCTTTGCTTGATCTTTGACAAAATGAACTACTAAGCATTGATTTTAAAATGATGCAATGATGCAACTTTACAGTCAACTTCTTTTTTAGATACAAAACCACCGACTCATTTATCGATTTTGAAAACCAGTTGAAATCCTTCATCAACAGTCACCCACCAGACATCCAAGAAGCCAAATGGTTCGCAGCAGCTTCTTATAAAATCGCTTCAAAGCTCTACCAGGAAAATGAATACCAATTGGCTTTGGGCGTGTTTCCTTTGGCTTGCGCATGCAACCAGTCCCTCTTTCTTGAAGAAGGATCAAGCAACTTTTTGAAACATGTCAAAGAGGTATATTGTATGCTTGATATCTTTATGGTAAAAAAAAGCAATATTTAATTCTTTGAAGTATTTTCTTCAATCATTTTTATCATGCTTTATTACAGAAAGATAATCAAAAAGTTTGCAATTTTTGGCAAAATTCCTAATTTGAAGTAAAACGTGAAAAGCTTTCATAAAAGTCGAGATGTGACAATTTGAAATTCTCAAAAATGGGCATTTACAAAGCTCTTATATTAGAATTCAAAATGACTTCTTACTGAAAGTTAAAACTTGGTCATGTCAATTTTGAAAATAGCTAGACAAAGAAATTTGAGGGTTTTGCTCAAAATTACAGAATGAATGTTAAGCAATCTCCAATCTAAAGATCTCAAACCTGCTGATTATCTCACATAGCTCAAATACATGTTTTCTCAAACTGAATTCGACTTCACTTGGTTATGTTTAATTGTGTCAGTTTGACAAATTACAGTGTCAATAAACCATTATCTTTGGTGATATAAATATCGTTAATAATTTAGATTTGCGTGATGTCTTCGACAATGTATGCAAGTGCTTCCCAACTCAAATGCTATGAGGAAGGTTTTGATCATCTTTATCAAAACTTTGCATATCTTTCTGGCTTGGAAGAATGCAAAGAGCACCTTGGATGTGAGCAGTTCAAAGGTTATATACAATCACTGATCGATCAACTATGGAAATTGAAATCGCGAGCTGGACTCGACGACGGAGGGTATGCTTTCTTCTGCTTCTTTAAAATCTAATTCTTCTTACTCTTTCAAGTTCAAAGTTATATCTGATAAGTGCCGAAAGGTTGAATTAGACGTACATTTTTTTTGAAAAGTCGTCGCAGATATTGATAAAAAAATTGGGCTTTTCCAGATTTTACCCCCACTGTTGAGGATATTGATTTTTCGAAGTATCGAACCCCCCTGGATATCCTACTTTATCAGTAAAGTCATGAGATATCAACTCTTAAAAATATACTCAACTCCATGGATATCCTCTTTTATAAAGATGCTTGGATATTGTATTTTTACTTGAAAAGACACTTTACCTCCTGGATATCCGCTCCCTTGTAGATATTTAACCCCCTGGATATCCACTTTTGAACAAAAACCGTTAACCCCCTATATATCCGATATCCTCAACAGGGGGCACGGACCATTTCTGGAAAAGCCCATTAATGGTTACCCCTTATTGTGCTGTCCAGCTTTTTAGTTTACACTTGGTATAAGTCATGTGTTTCAAGAACTTCTTGCCAATCATGACACATGTTCCCAATCAAGATAATCATAAAACTCTTTGGGAAGTATGGATGAAGAACTCGTATATATCATATATCATATGGGAAAATCAAAATGTAAACAGCTTTAATTCTGTCAAAAAACGCTCTTTTTTATGAGAATCAATAAGCATTTTTCTGAAATTGGGTGTGTTTGCTGAATTGCAAGTCTGGCAGTTTGTAACGTCTCTTTTTAATGATTTGACTTGTTGAATTGTAGAATAATAACTGTAAAATAAATAACCATTTCTACTAACACAGATCTACAATCAGTGCCATAACATATTGATAATTTTGGCTATTTTACCATTTTTCGAAAATTGAAGTTCGTGGGGAATTTCCTTTTTGTGCCAAGTATTTTGGCACTGATTGTAGACTTCAATGGTAACTTTGAATGTGGAAGACGAACGGACAAGAAAAAGAAATGTAATATCAAATTGATCGGTTCTTCTCAAACCTTGAACAAGACGCTTTCTTTGTGTACTCTTCAGGTTCCTCTTTGAACGATTGGAGAATGAAGGTTTGAAAGATCAAGACCTTTTGTTATTTGTGATAGACGTTGAGGCTTCTTGCATCAAAAAGTTAAGGTAGATATTTGTTCATTTTGTGTTTTAGTACTTTATAATTACTGGATAATAGTGGAAACTTCATTTTGTAATAAGCAAATTTTTTGTCCCTCAAAGAAAATTGTATTGTTGTGTTGTTGAGGATATCGATTTATGGCCAATTTTTAGGCTTGTGTAATTTTACAGCCAGCTGAAATTTCCCCAGCTCCATGGATGTCCAGGCTATTTTAACCCTATATACCGCCCATGTCCTAACCATCTCCATACAATAAATTCTTTCTGGAAGAGTCCATTATCTCGCACAAATAACGTATTTAAAATTTGAAATTTTTAGGATAATTACATTTCTTGTTCTTGTTTTTACCAAGTGAAAAAGATTGTAAATTTTCGAAACTTTACAATGCGCTTATCGACAAGCAGAAAACGATCTTCGAAGAGAATGGTGACATTTTGGATTATTCAGTGTCCATGATCAAACTGTCCACACAAACGGACATTGATAGAAACGAAAGGTAAAGTATTTCTAAAACGATGAAATAACAAAATTGGATGTTTGGATCTCAAACCATCGTCCATTTTTCTCAAGACTTAAAAGTAACTTACGAGATTTCTCCTTTGTTCGGAGCTTAAGACTATTTAGAAAAGACTTGGAGAGCTTGGAAATTTCTACAATTATTAACTGTTAATTATTGACTCGTTAATATAATAAAAACATAGCTGTCAAAAATTTCCTTCTATAATGTAGACCAGTCTACCGTAAATTCCTACGTGGTCTATTCATTGTACCGTAGAATGTTTAAAAAAGATCAAAATATCAAGACTACAGATATGTCCATTAGTTCATGTTATCATGTTATCGAATTGACTTGTTAATAAATTAATTGATCTCCCTTCTATTTTTCAGGTTTCACCAAGCACAAGAAGCAGCAAGCATTTTGGAAGAGATGCTCAATGAGATGGAAGACGAGGATGTTGAGAGTTCGAAGATTCGTGACGTCTTAGCTATGGCTTATTACCAACAAGCATGTATCCTCTATGAAGAAAGAGTACAGGGTGGTATTGAAAATGTGGATGAAAGCTTATCAACGGTCGCTGATCAATGTTTTGAGAATAAAGAAGAGGAAAAAGAAGATGATGGTGCACTAGATCAGTATAAGGTTAGTGAAACTGATTTGTATGAAAAGAGGATGATTTTCATTACTAAAGAGTTTACTCCAATCAATTTTCTTTTTCATTCTATAGGTGCAAGATTATCTTGACAGTGACTTTTCTTCGATGTTGAATTCGGCGTTGGAAATGTGGTTGGTTTGTTTTGAGCTCGCCAAAGAAAATCCTATCGAGGTTTGACGATTAACCCTTCGTGTAATTCATTTTGGGAGGGGTCTCCAGACTACACCCTAAACGAAAACTTTTGATTAGTTTTGAAAAATTTACCCGATTGACTCCCTAAATCACGCCTTACTGTATGTAAGGATTGGTAAATGCTATTTTGACAAGTGTTACTAGAACTAGGTATTGGGCTTTTCCAGAAAAAAACCGTGCACCCCCTGTTGAGGAGGTCCAACCTTTTGTGACCTACCCCCTTGGAATTCCAGGCAATTTTAGGATCATACCCCTCTGGAATTCCGAATTTTTACAAATTTTCAATCATTACCCCCTTGGAATTCCGCTTATTTTTGACGGATTTTCGTCTACCCCTATGGAATTCCACTGCATTTCAAACCTTACCCCCTTGGAACGGAAATGGACCTCCTCAACAGGGGGTGCACGATTTTTTTCTGGAAAAGCCCATTGATGATACAAGCTTGCAGCCAAAATGTCAGCAGAATCGGACTAGCGGTTATGCTGAAGGTTTGACCGGTCTGTAAAATAAGAAACACGCACGTGACCAAACTAAAAATTTTCACACTGTCGTAGATGGACAATATCCGTCAATTGATAACACAGAAAAAAATTGCCTTTTTACTCAGCATCAACAATCAGGGCCTATCATTTTATTGATTCCTGTTTGAAACCGGAAGATAAAGCTAATTTTTTGTTTGTTTTACAGGACTGCAGCTCTTACTTCTACAACATGAACCATACAGCACAATGCTTATATGAAGCTTCTGTCCTATTCTCGTTACTATTTCAAGTGAGTAAAAACCTTTTACATACAAGGTTCTTTTTGAAAGTTCATATGTTGGATTTCTGCATAGTCTGCCTGGCTTTGGACCTCAGTTATGGTCATATTGAACGAACCATAATTCACGTGAATTCACTCACCACTTGAATTGTTGGGTATGCAAAATATTACCTGTGTGAGAAATTTAGTTCAATGGCCATATCGTTAGACCATGCTCCTCAGAAATAGGAAAACCAGGTCGAGATGCCACGTTGTTGTAGTACAATAAGGTTTATACTGTTGTACATGCAATCAGAGAAGCCCATCTTATCATTGCTTAAATAACTGTACAAACCGATTCTATTCTTTTTTATTCCACAGGGCTTTGAATGCATTCGTGCAGCTTACATGTCCAGTTTTCTGTACCATACTCAGAATAAAACAACCGTGGACAAACGAAACAGTTCTTTACTTTTACTGGTGATGCAATTGTTACAAATGGATTGTGTTCCTGAGGGAGAGTACATCTTGAATTACACTCTGAAGCAAGATGAAAATGAGGGTGCAAAGGAGGGCGTTGAGCATATCGACTTGGCTAAGGCAGCATGTTATATCAAATCAGGACAGGTATGATACCTTTTTTTTAATGAATTGCACATCTTGCCAATTGAGATTTCTCTTTGAAAACACTTTTGAAGTTCAAGCACTGATCCTTTGTCTCACCAACGAAATAATTTGATACATCGTGCAGAATTGACGTTACAATTTTTGACATGAAACAAATCCGGGGGTTTTGACGTAGATTTTTGACGTCAAAAAATTAGAAGTTGCAAATTTCTTAATTTTTCCCTCCCCTTGTTTATTACACTGCTTCCTGTGTATAACGTTTTGAGACATAAATTTGATATTTTTGAATCACTGAATCTGTCCTCTTTTAAGAAATACCAAACTTGCTTAGATTTGTAAGTTTGTAAAAAAGTTTGAAGCGATAATGTAAAGGTTACTTTTTTTATATGTTTTTGAAAATTTGACAAACTTTAAGAGAGCAGGAACGATACAAATTGAGTAGCTTTCAATTTCCCACCCCTCTAGAAAGAAAGTTCAGCCCTTTCTCTTTTCAACGGTGTAAAAATATATGTATCGATTAAGACAATTTCCATCGACTTTTTTGTCCTAAAGATAAGCACTGTCACTCTGACGAAAAAAATAAAGGCTGATAAATTCTGACGTTAATAACAAAAATGATGACAGAGATTTAAGTATATTTAGACAATTTTCCCACCCATCGCAAGTGAAAGAGGATAAAAAATGCTAAAAAATGATATATAAAAAAGTACAGGTTGTAATCCAATTTTAATCGATTTTTTTTCCTTGAAGTTATATCTTTTTTCAAATGCTGTAACGTCAATTTTAACGTCACTTTTCAATGGAAGCGTAACTTCGAAAAAGAAATCTCTTTATTTTACAAATCACCGACACATATCTACTCATTCTCTTTAGCATTTTTTACCTCCAAAATAAATAAAACTTACTCCTTGGGAGTTTTTGATGTCCAAAAATGAATCAACATTAATAAAAACAAAGTTTAAGTAAATAAAGGCTCCCATCGAAAACTGAATTTCGAAGGGAGGAAAGTCTGTAGTGAAAACTGAAGCAAACAAAGCATTCGATTTCCATACATACATACCTCTTACAACCATATCTAAATGTAATAAATTTTTTCAAAATATGAATAAGATCACAATATTTTAGGTTTAATTTTTAGAAAATGTTTTCTTCTCAAAACCAAACTCACAAATGAATTCAATGTTTTGATTGCAACATTTTCGAATTTTTCGAATGCGTGACGCAATTTGATTGGCAGAAAATAGAACTCGCGCGAAAAACAATGCAACGACTTCATTTTTGAGATGACAAAAAGTGCAACATCAATTCTGCGCGATGAAACTTCTTAACACAACTTCATAGAATTTAAGATCGAAAAAAAATCATTTCCCAATAAACCCTTGATATCTCCTTTATGTTCAGGTCACGGAGTCGCTGAACATCTTACATCGTATTCTGCTCAACAAAAATATGGACCGGAACACACGTAACACTTTGTTGATGAAAAGTGATGTTTATGCTTTGTTATCCTCACTAAAGCTCTTGTCACACGATCACCACGACGATATCAAGTTTGAAGGTAAAAACAAAATGTTATCGATTTCGTGTGCTCCTTCAATATGGATGTAATAAAATCAAGCCTGGAAGATCTCTTCTCACTTTAATGAGATGATCAAGGTTAATCTCTAATATCATTTTGATACCATCATTTGCAAATGTTCGAATCGTTTATTGGACCTACCTCCGGGTACCCCGGTGGAGGTCCTTTAAATTAACCCATGTCCGTTCGTTCGTCCGTTCGTTCGTCTGTTGCCAGCTTTTCTCGAGATTGGCTCATTAGTTTTTTCTGATTTTTTGCACAATGATGCAAAATGACAATACCTAAAATGTAACTAAGCGAGATTTTTGAAAAACATTTTTGTCCGGCCGAAAATGCCGGAAATATATACTGTATAATATATACTGTTTTTTGGCATTTTCTCGAGATTTTATCATTAGTATTTTCTGATTTTTTGCTCAAAGATGCGTATTAACAATGCCTAAAACATGGCCGAGTCCGATTTTTAAGAAAATCTTTTTTTCCGGCCGAAAATGCCGGAAATATGCCGGAAATCGCCGTTTTTCTGGATTTTCATTGGACTTTTTCCTTATTATTGGTTGTTTTTTCATTCAAAAAATTGTTAATAGCAATGCCCACCATCTAGTATGTTCCAATTTTCAATGAAATTGATTTTTGAAGCCTGAACTATTCAAGATTATTTTCGCCGGAAAGACAGTATTTATTGAATTTCTCGAGCTGTACTTTATATTTTGTTATGAAATTTTGCACACTGATGCAAAATGACAATACCTAAAATCTGACGGAGCCCGATTTTCGAAAAACATTTTTTTCCGGCCGAAAATGCCGGAAATATGCCGGAAAAACGGTTTTTTTTGACATTTTCTCGAATTTTCATCCTTACTTTTCTCTGATTTTTTGCAGAATGATGCGTATTCGCAATGCTCAACATGACCGAGTTCGATTTTTGAGAAAATGTTTTTTCCGGTCAAAAAAGCCGGAAATTTCCGTTTATGCAGATTTTCATTGGATTTGTTCGTTTCATGTCTTTGTTTTTTTCAAACAAAAACATCATTTATAAGAATGTCCACGATTAAGCATGGTTCTATTTTCAATGAAACTGATTTTGGTACAGGAACTTGCTAAAAATCGCCAGAACAGCCGAGAATCGCCGGATTCCATGAATTTCTCGAGTTGCTCTCGTATTATTCTGCATTTTCATACTATTGTTCTCATTTTTCAATTGTCTTATTACATCAATTTTCAGGTAGATCCATTCAGCATGCAGCTTGTTTTTCGCTTTTTTTCTAGAACATCATTTTCCATTATCTTCGCCTTTTCCACCAGCTGTGGACTGCGTCAAATATCTGAGGTCGCTTTATGAAAGTTGCCTCATCATTAAGAAAGGTAGGCTTTTGATTTGACACCTTCCTCATTTCTGTGCAATACTATTTTTTAACGATTAATTAGCTAAATTTCATGTATTGTGGCATTTTTGCAAGTAGTCGTTCTCTTGTTTGAAGGACACTAACTGCATTTCTAAAATATAACTAAAATATGAAACGTCGCCGAGAAACATCACAATAATGCCTGGTCGTGGAGCTTATACTGTGTAGCTAAACTTTATTAAAAGTAAATATACTTCTTTCAGGGGACATGGTAACGAATTGGTTGATATTGGACAAACTGTTGACATGTCTCACTCATCACGCAGAGTTGCTTAAACAACAAGGCTCCATTATGGAATCCAAAGGATATCTCAAAGAAGCACTTCTCCTTGCTAAGAAATATAACCTACCTCTCAGGTATATTGAAAAGTTCATCGTAATACCAATGTCCTGATCAAAGACTATGAAAAAGCATATATACGTTTTGGTCTATTTTATAAATTACTTTCTTTGCTACCTATGTCATCTAAGCACAGCTAATGTCCATTCCTTGAAAAAGTTTCATGTTGTTTGCTATTTCAGAGTTCTGGATATACTTGGTCAAATCACTGCTATCGACATCATTCTGGAGGACACCAGTTCCTTTCAAAATAACTTTGAACTTCTCACCACCATTTTGAGTGCTTCTGTTGGACAATGTTTTGACGGCAGCCGAATATATTTGCCAGACTTTCTAACACATGTGAGCGAATGCTCATGTAACTATTGCACGAATTTTTATTTACAAGACTTTCATATTCGATTGTATCTACAATATATCGAGAGTCGCAAAAGTTTTTACAGATCTGGTGAAGAGCTATTTTTGAACGATTACAAAGATGCTATGGATAGTCTGACTTCGAACGCTAATATTAGATTTCAAACGAACCTGAAAACTGTGAAATTATTACTTGGTTACGAGGTTGACACACCGCAGCCAGCCAATAAACGAAAAGGGCGAAAAGGAAAGAAAGTGAAAGAAGACGCCAACTCTGATGAAAACAATAAATTCTCAAAATATCTTGCAGAAGCAAAAATTCTCGGTGAACACAATGTCAAAGGTTCTATAGATATGATTTCTAACATCGAACTACTCATCGCCAAGCTGGAAACAGATTCTTCTCTCAACAAAACTTCACACGATTTTCAAAGACTGATCGCACAGTTGTATTATCTGCGTAGTTTGTTACACGTTGGAAAGACGAGTGATACTCATAAGTCGGTTCCTGACGAACGACCGATTGAACCAGATATACCGAAAACAATCACGAGGAAAACTCGGGGACGAACGACGGTGAATACGAAACGAAAGACAACTCGTCGGAAAATTAAAGAGGAGCCACCCGAGGAACAAGTTCCTATAGAAGAAAATGAACTAACAGAAAAAATTGAGAAATTACGGCTGTCTGATGATAAAGTAACCTGCCCTATTTCGGCCAATGTTAACGAATCCTTTTTGGAAGATCTGAAGAAAGTTTTATCTTCACTGAACCCTTACACAGATACACTGATCATCAAATCTATATACGAACTGGTCACTTTCATGATGTCAACAAACAACCCTTCTCTGGCGACGACCACCCAATTCCTTGCTTCATCGCGAACTCTTCATCAACAAATATTGAATGCCATCGGAAAGAAATTAAGGTACCTAACAAATTACATTTACTATGCAAAGTCAAGAGTTATTGTTTTTAGAGACGAGATCACAAAAGCATTTACCCTTTTTTAAAGGAGAATATTTCCCTTTGCATTTTTAGCCAATCAGACGTAGAATTTTGCTTAAGGAAAGCTTGATAGAATGATAGAGGTGCCGCCAACACCCTTGCTGGTCACGTGATCATTTTAACGTTTATACAGCTTTAAAAACAGAACAGAAAAAGTTTTTGGTGCTATAAAGAATCGCACATTATTATTTTCGTGCTTTTGATGTATCTTTTCTCATTTTCTTTACCCAGGAAAAGAAGCGACTCCTATCAAACGGTGAGAATGTTTTTAGAACATTTGCTAAAAATTTTTAAGACACAAAAGAAAGCATCTCTGACAAGTCATTCCATGTTTCGAGAGAGTTTATTTAATTCAAAATACAGCTACATTCGAATTGCTCAAATTTCCAAAAAGAAACCTGGGTGTCATGAGTATATTGTTTCTCACTGTTTCTTACTCTATCCTTCTTTCAGATCTCATCGACGTTAGAAGAATGTCTTTTGTCCACTTCATGTCTGATCGAGAAGTACAGCAAACCAAGCTTCATTTTTGGTGACGAAAACATCCAAATGTTGGTCGATGATGGCATTCCTAAAGGTTAACATTCCTCTGAACATTTTCTATATGAACTTTCGTCGGATGTATATAATTTGTTGTGTTTTTTCTTGATAATCGTCTAGAGGAGATCGTTACATTCATGAAATGTTTTTTTTTAAGACAGAACTTTGACTCTTTTTTTGGAGCAAAGGTCATCAAGCCCTAAACTATTGCCAATTTGTAAACCAAATTTTAGTAAATCAACGAATAAGTTACATAATGATTTACGCCTCGTTCAATGAATTTCATGGTATAAATTTACGTGTAGCCTGGGTATACTTTGATATTGTTTCCAGGCTGGACAATATGTTGTATCTCAATGACTGAAGTGAATGGTCAACAATCTTTAATGTTGAGTCGAATGCAACCCAACACAAATTCTGCTTTCATCAAAATCAATGTTGGAAATGATGACAGTACTGTAAGTTCCAATCATCATTTTCCATTTCAAAAGTTACTTTCTCACACTTTCTTTACATCATCAAGTTCATTTTTACGTTCCTACGCTACTATTAAATGGAGAACATTTGTTTAAATTTTTGTTCTCTACACATTATTTCATTAAACTTCCATTTTACCCTTTGAAAAGCTCAACGGGAAATACAGCCAATTAACTCTTTTCATTTTTCAGTCAAGTAGAAAACGAGGAGTGGTGTGCGAATTGGCTTCAGCTTTCGACCAAGGAATCGTTGAGAAGTTTCAAGAAATTTTGGAAGACAGCAAAAACAGTATGTCCATCAAGGATAAAAAGTCGTGGTGGGCTGAACGACAAAGACTTGATTCCCAAATGAAAGTATGCCTATTTAATTTCAAACTATGCATCCGGTACTTGTAATCCGTATGAGTTCCTATATTTTGTTGTTTTGGATAATCAAGATCCATTGCTGCATTGAAATCTGATGTTACTTTTCTTCTACAGTCGTTGGTCGAACGTATTGAGAATGATTGGCTTCAAGGCTGGAAAGGATTTTTGTTGGGCCAACACGACGATGAATCGGCTGAAATATTGGTCCAGGATCGAACTGAGAAAATCTGCAAGAAAGTGTATGATGAATACGATGTTGACCTTAATCAAAATCTTGTAAAGGTATGTTCTTTGTTGTGGTTGGACACTTCATTTCCAAACTTTTGAATGTCAGTGTCCTTAGTCTACTTACTCTCCTTAAGGATGATTTCGTGGTAGTAAAAAATAATGGACAGTTGGTTAGATTTGAATATATTTTTTTCAGTTTTTTGTTGACGATTTTAACTTTAAGATTTGAAAACCGTTCTCTCGTTTTCATTCAGATTTTGGTAGATAGCTACGAGGATTGCAACGAAACACAACAACTCGAATGCTGCAAACAATTATGCAATAATCAACAACTTGCTTCCAATGTTTTTCAGGTAACTTTTGAAACATTTTCAACATGTATATGAAAAGAGACATGCACGTTTGACCTTCATTCGTTGTTTTTTCTGTTTCAGATTTTCTTGGAATTTATGAAAAGTCCATCGAAGTCAAAGTAAGCACAAACCTTCCTTTTCCACTTTCAACGTCTAAACTAAATGATACAAACTGGCAAATGAAAAAATGAAAATAGGGAAGTAAAAAGCTATGATTCTGATTATCTGAGAAAAGAAGTCATGATTATAATTTATGGAAATTTTAAATTGGCAGTGATTGCGTTGGGAATAATTGGAAATTTGGATTTTGTTAAAAGACACTAAATAAAGGTCACGTAATTTGACCATTGCTTTGGTAGATTTAAAGGGACATAAAAGTAGTAAAATGTAAACATTGCGCGAACCACGTGTCATTAAAGAGAACAATTAAAATCACGTGTCCAAAACAAACTTGTAAAACAATTCATGATATTCATGATGTAATCTTTTCGTTGATTGACACTCCGAATCAAAACATTTGGCCGCCATTATTGGTGGCAAAACAAATGCATTCCCCAATGTTTTCCAAGTAAGGACCCCCGGAAAAAATAAGAAAAGATTAATACAGAAGTCCAAATACTCCAAATCAAAGAAAAAACTCTTTCATTGAAATTTTTTAATTATCTGCAATAGATTTCCAAAAGATATTTAATTTTATTATATTACATCCCAAGATATTAAGCTTTCTTTTTCGTAAACCCCCGGTTTCAATACAAAATAGGTTAGCGGGACAATTTTTTTGCCACCAATAATGGCGACAAAGTTGTTACGTCACATCTATTGTTTAGGCTCAAAGATTACATCATGAATATCATGAATTGAACAATGAAACTTAGCCATATTTGGTGTGATATTTTTATTTTGACATGTGACATTTGTTTTAATTTTGTATCCGCTGCATACAGTTTACAATCTTCGCAAGTACTGTTATGTCCCTTTAACAAACAACTTTCTTTCCTGATTTTAGAACAGCCAAGAGTAAGGCAAAATTGACAGTCAAGAAGCGAAAACACATTGTATTGGTGCTTGATAAGGTATGTTTTTTGTACACATTAGATGTGTTCTTTATAACTAGGCAGGTGAGGTCACAAAAATATACCAAGATAAAGATAAAAATGTCATATTTATTCAAAGCAATTACCATAAGTTCATTCACAAACTTTGCTATGCGACCCCAGCTACCTGACTATTAGTTTTCATTTATTTACATTTATGATTCGTTTTCCAGGTCTTACAATCGTTGCCGTGGGAAAGTATTCCAATATTACGTCATCAACCCATCAGTCGTATGCCGTCAATTTTGCTGACCAGAACTCATTGTGATTCGTATAAGGTAAAGAAGTGTTTTCTGTTGAATAAACCGCAGAAACTCCATTGACGCTTTGTATTTATACATAAAGAACACTGGTGAGATAGATGTACGTGTTTCCACTTCTTGGAATTTCTTCATTATTTTTGAATATTCCATTACACCTTCAGAATTTAGCACTGAGCATTGAGCAATGCTTATTTAGTTGGGACAAAATGAAGGAGTAAAATGACAATAAGATAAGAAATCTCGTGATTTTATCAGTGGTCATTTCAAATTCTATTAATTGCGGCTCGTGATCTGTAGGGCCTAGCAGATATGCAACTATTAGGTAATCCATCCTGACAACATAAAAAAAGTGGTTTTTCTTTTTCTTGACAGGGCCTTCTAGAGGATGGACTGAACACGGAGAACAGTTATTACATTTTGAATCCACGAAATGATTTGAAACGAACGGAAACAATGTTCCAACAATATTTCATCGAGTAAGTGGATATTATCATAGATCATTCAGTACTACAGTAGAGTCTCCATAACTCGAACAACCACGGGGGACATAAGGAAATATCGAGTTACATAGGTTTATAAGGGTTTGTTAACTGAAGGGACCATAAAACTTATTCGAGTTTTTAAGAAGACATTCGAATTGTAGAGACTCCACTGTATCTACAGTATTGTTTGTCAAAAAAATTAATACGAATGGAAATTATATCCAGAGTTACCTCGTTTGCCATATAATGATCTCTTTATTCTAATTCTTACTTTACTTTAATAGGATAAACTTTCGTGGGGAATAAATTTCGCGGATTTCGCGGATTTGGGTGTCCCAATGGAAATTTGGAAGTGCCTGATCCGCGAAATATTTCTAAACAAAACTCAGAATATGTCAAATAAATATATGAATGGTTACTTGCATCAAAGAGGCGCAAATAATGTGTATTTCAACAACCAACATGCATGATTTGACAGTAAAAGTCACAAAATCGTGAAAATAATTGCCACCCAATAGTGCCACCCGCTTTATTAAGTCCCCGCGAAATTTTTGAATTTCGCGGATAGGTCCAACCGCGAAATTTAATCCCCGCGAAAGTTTATCCCATTAAAGTATTTCTTTCTTGTCACTTCAGTGCAAAATGGCAAGGCATTGTGGGTCGTGCGCCGACAAGTGACGAATTCTCCAAAGCACTCACTCAACACGATTTATTTGTGTAAGTTGTTTTCGGCAGCATCAAAACACACTCCCACTAATTTTGCCATTTTCTGCTCACCATCCCCATCTCTTCCTTGCCACATAAAAATCTATTTAACAATGATTTCATATTATCCAGTTCAATAGATAAAGAATTAAAGAAGTCACTAAAGAAACAGTTTAAATAACCAAGATATATTGCTTAAAATCCAAAATATAGAAAGGTTTACCTTCTTCTTTCTTCTCATCATGTAACCTTTTTTGCTACATCACCTTCTTTCCCAAAACTTGGACGTTCTTTATAGATATCCCCCTCCAGAATCTTGTAAAATAGTTCGTGTTCAATAATGTTGTCCGTTTACTCTTAATTTTTCAGAAACAGGACAGGGGTTTCTTAGGAAACTCTGATATGTTTTCATATAAAATTCCCGTCCGAGAGATACCACCGGCTTTCTGATTTTGAGTTTTAGAAACCTGTTTTGCTTGATTTAAGTTTTCCCGGGGGGGGGGGGGCACTCCGATTTCGAAACGAAGTATGTGCCGCGCAAAATCTGCTTTCAAATCGTACCCTTACAGAGAGTCAATATGGCTGAAAAGTAACCGTCGTGATTTTCTCTGATTTACAACCCTTATAGTGCACTATATTCTCAGCTGTAAATCTGCGAAAGAAGAAGCTTGGAATTTTCTTCATCAAAGAAAAACTGAGAAATTATTCGTCCAGCTGTAATTATCAGACAAAAAACGTTTTCAAACAAACAAGTAAAAAACCTTTTTTTTAACAATTTTTGGAATTTTGTTTAAAATTCAACCCTTCATGCATCTCCAGAAACACCCTTACAGTGCATTTGAGATGCTAAAAAAAACCCCACCTTAAGCGCGGCACACGACTAGGCCAGATCATATGAGAGCCCCCCCCCCCCAAAAAAAAATCGCCCGTACGTGCATTTCACCAATTTACACCGTGAGGTGAAATATGGTTAGGTGTGTTTATGTTCTTTCTTAAGTGATGCAAAGGTACAAGTGTACTTAGCTCGAGCTAATCATATCACTTAATTACAGATATCTAGAAGTTGATACTCAGACAACGATTATTTACAATTAATTTAATTCGCAAGAAACCGCGCATGGATAAAATGCGACGTTTCCAAGGACAATAGTGGGCCTCCATTGCTGAGGTTTTTTAAATTCATCTAGGTTTTTAAGTTTTTTAAAGTATCAGAAGGGTAGCCCAATTTTAGGTCCCAGGAAAGCTAAAGACGATTTCCCAGGCCTTTAACTACCTACTACGAAAGGAATCCGGGGTCTCGGGGATCTCATTGGGGGGAGAAAGACGTCTGGCGGAGGCGGGAGGTGTGGAGGTAGTCGCGGTGATGGAGGGAACGGGTCAAGGGCAACAGATCATCGAGATATTGAGCTGAAAACATTCTCAGCATCGTTATGTAGGTGATTATCCTCGGAGATATGCTAGAACCCATATGAGAGGACAGTAATTGAAGGGCATTAAATGAAAGCATCCATCAGCGTTTCTTTTTCTAAAGTGAGATAGTGCCATCGGGTTAAGGCGTTATTGCAACGAGCTTTCTGCAAGATTTTCTATATGCGATCAAACGTAAAAGATTATCGAAGGTTACCCAAGAACTTTGCGTTTTGGTATGAAAACAGTTTTCTTCTCTAAGATAGAGGCGAGTCGCAATGATTTAACTATTACTGACATTTGTCGCATTACCAACCAGTTATTAATCGAAAGCCATGGAAGATTTTTCTGCTACAACATAGTTTACCACTTACTTCAATCCAGGTAGAGCACGACATAGGGTGTGTATCGTCCGCATAATCGCAACCTTAGTATCCTCAATGAGGAAAGAGGTCACAGATATATATTGAAAAACAGAGGACCAAGGATGATCCCTGGGGAACACCATCCTTGATCTTGATCCATTACTCAGTTCGTTGCCTACTTTGTCCTTTGTTGCCTATTTTCTAGATATCTGAACTCTGACAAAGGTCATCGAACCCTAGGCACTGATCTTTGCTACAAGTAATGTGTGGAACAGTCAAGGCCTTAGAAAGGTCGATGAGCAGTGCCCCAAAACATCTTTTTGGTCATTGGCTAGCTTCCAGAGCTCTTCATTGGAGAGAGATTTGAGTGGAATTCCGTCGAAACCACTTGTTGTTCATCAAAGTATGCTCAAAGTATTCTGATATTTGATGTATATACTCTTTCTAATTTTGGATATTACGGCAGTTACTGATTGGTCATAGTGACTTTTATCGTTTTAGAATTTTCTGTAGACTGGGGTACTGTCCAACTGAAATGTTGGGAAAATACCTGAGCTGAAGAGTCATTATGCTATGAGAAGCAGCTTGCAATAAGTGAGAGGATTTTTTAATTATTTCGCTGATATCTTTCCGCTTGAGACTTATTTGTCTTAGGTTACTATTATCTTCTCTACTTCGTCTCGGTGGTGTTTCTAACTTGAAGGAGTTTCATGTTGATACTTTTCTTTATTTGAGTATACTTGTGGGTCTAAAAGATTATTCATTGAAGAATATATCGAAAGTCATTGAAGGCACTGGTTCTGTGTGGTGATTAATCTAATTTTTAGTGATATTTTAAGACTCCTAACATTTTTCCAATTCTTTATCATCTTAATAGTTCATCATTTTCGACTAAGGTTATTTTCTCACTTATTGGTCCTTTATTGGAAAAAGGGCGCACAGTTTTCAAAATTTTTTGTCAGTGATTTGCTTTTCATCCGAATTCAAAATCTTCTTTTAGGTTTCTCAGGAGATATAAGCATCGTTTCGCTGTTTTGTTAATTATATTTGTTAATGTTAGAGGGTCTTTTCGTTAATGTTATTAAGTCGAGATCGATGCATCATGGCTTTCGTAGTGATTTTGTCATGAAAGGTTTATCATTACCTCTTAGTATTTTAGTTTTTATCGGGCTTCAGCGTTTAGAAGATTTTTTACTACACTTTTTCATCTTATGTTCAAAGTTGCGATTCGACTCAAGTACTGTGTTAAATGATTTTTGAAAAGATCTTCGTTAAGATTTTGTAGCATCTATATTTAATGGCTTTAGGTGGACACTTTTCAAAAGTGGTTTTTAAGACGCTTATTGTGATGTTGTGAAAGTCCGATAGCTATAGATACAGAGGAAGAGCCCGGAAAACTTCTTTGGTAATTTTTAGCATCAGATCAATGCATTTTGGATTGCTGCGTTTTGAAGCACGTATGTTCATTTATCAAGCTAGAAAGCTCCCGCTAGCAAGAAACTCGGCATTTTATGTTTGCGATTTCACAATTGAAATCCCCCATAGTAAAAGTCGGTCATGATCTCCTATAGAATCAAGGCAATTTTGTAAAAGCTCTAAATGTGAATTTATATTGCTACATGCGGATTATAAGAGCAACCCAGTAGCCATTTTGCTCTTAGTTGACCTCGATGAATATAGCTTCATAATTCTGTCTTTTAATACGAGTTTAGAAGGATGCCCTGACGTACGTAGAGTAGAAGACCTCCTCCCTGTTTGTCCCTGTCCAAGCGATATGGACGCGAGTAGTTTTCAATAATGAAATGATTTTCAGGGATGATTCGTCAATCTTAGTTTCAGATACCAAAAAAATGTCTACGTTATCTTTGATAACTAATTTGAGACCTTCAAATTTGTATTTATCGAGTTGATATTAAGATGTCTATGAGACATTTGCGACGTTATTAATACGGATTTTTCTCAGAGCCTTTTCTTCGAATTCATAAGACTTTTCCGTTGGTTTGTCAAGCAATGGGGGACCATCTACATACCTTTCACTGTCACCCTTTTCTTTGTTGTTGGATTCATCGTTGTCTGTACTGTTTTTGTCGTTTTCATTGGTTTTGTTGGTGATTTTTATGTTTGTGTTTTTTCTTGGTATTTCTTTAAGGTTCGTTGTGTAGGGTGTTAATGTTGGTTTTCTCTTCGACGAAACTTCCTGAGGCCATAACGGGATAATATCAGTTTGTATAATTTGCCCCTCCGTTACTTTTTGCTCGTTTTGCTTATCTGAAATAGTCTTCTAGCATGCTAGGCTACTTTAGTTCAACAAAACACCATCGTTTTTGTAATTTTTTACCAGTTATTGTGGTCACGGGAGCGGACAAGAGTATCTTGGTTGGGATGCAATGCAACGACTTCATTGCAAATCCGTCGCCCTGTTGATGGGATGCAGCAGTGGGAAACTGGTGGTGAGTTAATTCGTACCATGTGCTGTGGTGGGAATTTTTTAACTAATGTAAATGAAATAAGGGAGCTACTCTAATACAATAATGACCGGTTAGTGAGGGTTTACTGAGAAATATTGCCCGAGGTCAATTAACGACCGAGCTTGCGAGGCTGTTGCGTTGACCGAGGGCAATATTTTCAGTACAGCCCGAAAAAAACCGGTCATTATTGTATTTGTTAACCGTTTCCTTCAGCTTCGATTGATTTTTAGCGCTTTATCCAGGAAAAATAGCGAAATAAAGCGAAAAAAATAATGAATTTTCCTAACGACGGGCAACTCTGGACAATGTAGGCATGCGGATTTAATTAAACGGATTTGTTTTTCGAGCCAAAAAAATCGCGAAATTTTGTGAGTTTATTTTCGAAAATTAGCGCTTTGAAAGCGCGATAGAAAACAGTTTGTATTTTCCAAGTGAATTTTCTCGAGGTCTAAAGATGAAGGAACCATTAATGCAGTTTGTTTCTAATGATCTCTTTCAGGCGAAAGGCTCATTAGAAGCTCAAGGAATGGTGCAATACTACTTGCTGTCTGGAAGGTTAGTGACTGTCATCAACATTTACGATCGTTTTTATCCAAGATTTTTACTAATTTTTGTGAAACAGAGAGTTTTCTTTAAATTTTCAAACTCGAGGATTGGCCTAATAGAAATTTTTTACCATGTCAAAGTTTCGGGGCTACATCAGGCAGAAATTTGTACTTTGTACGTGTCAAAAATGAAAAATCACTATGGTCAAAGCCCTTAAATTGCCTTATTGCCTGAAAATTTCTTAACATAAGGCAGATTTATATGAAAAGTACTTTTTTCGCGAGAATTTCTGACCTTTTTTCCATAATTTAGTTCGATAAATAGATAACTTATTCAGCCGGTCCTCAATTTTCCACAGAACCTTTATAACTCGACTGTATTCATTGTTTTCAGTCCTGCGATCGTGGCTAATTTATGGGACGTTACGGATAAAGATATCGACCTCTTTCTTCAACAATTGCTCGAGCTTTGGTTAACCGAGACAAACGGAGGAGACCTTGCTTCTTGTGTAAGCGAGGCAAGAGAAGCATGCAAACTGGAATATCTGATTGGTGCAGCTCCCGTCGTGTATGGGTTACCACTTGTTGCTCGATAAAATTTGCTGAAAGCTTTTCCGAATTTTAGTGTTCAAGGAAAAATATGAAGCAAGGCGAATTGAAATTCATTATTCTGCCCTAAATGCAAGTTTTCATCATAGATTTAAAAAGCCCGAAGGGCTAGATGTCGTACTTTAAGCTCTTCCAAGCAAACAAAGTGAATATCGCAAGAAATATTGCTGCTATTGTTTTCGAAAACCCGCGAAACTTCTGATTGGTCAAGCGCTCAAATTCTATTGTAATGTCACGTGACTTAGGTAGGATTTCCTACCTAATCACGGCATATTTTTCAGCCAAAGCACGATATCTAGCCCTTCGGGCTTTATAAATCTATGGTTTTCATAGCTTTATTTCTAACTTCCAGTAAATAAAATGTCCAGCTAAAGGTAAAAACAATTATTTCAAAACTTTCTAATTAGTATTAACGAAAATCTTTATTTATCATATTTTTGACAAAAATTAGAATAATTTAAATTAGAAATAGAAGTGTTATATTCTTATTACCTAGATTATTTTTTGTTTGTTTCAGAGGCTTGGGTTGGCAAAGCGTCGCTACCGTGTTTCCTCGAATATTAAATATAGGTTTTAGATGTGGCTTCCTGTAAAGGCATAGCACAAGGTCAACTGGCTTTTTGATAGACTGGATAGCGCGATTAAGGAGCCCAGTAATCCCGTTATAAAAGGAATTCTCCAATTTTGATCTTTGCCTTTACTTGTTTTTATAGTCCGCTAGATGCAAATAGTTGTTTTTGGAAGAAGGTTTGGAATTAGTTTTCGTTTTTCAAAATGGCGGCCCGTCAAGTGCTTCTAGAGTCTGTCTAGTCTACAACTCAGCTTCTTTAAAAATTATTATAAAACAGAGTACACTCTAGTCATCAGAAGGGGCTCTTCCAGTAAAGAATTGTATATGGGGGTGGAGGATATAACATTTTTTGAAAATTTCCCCCCTGGACAAATCGGGAGACCAGGCTGTAAACCAGAACATAAATTCTCAACTTCAGTTGAGCTAGAATCTGAGAATGTCTGTCTGTCTGTATGTGTGTCTGTCACAAAAACTTTGGGGCAGGCTGGAGACTTCAAAAACGGTCCGATTTGACTGAAATTTTGCACACTTGATCATTGAGTGAATACCTTAAGGGAAGAAATTTTCGCGGAATTTAATTTCGCGAATTGGGGCGTAATTCGCGAAATTTGATTTTTTTTTTCTTCTTTATTTTGTTGTTTTTGACCAGGTAATACCAAAAAAGATGGACACAATTGATTTTTAAGCATTATAACGTGTATTTTTTATCAAATATAAATAAATATAAACAACTACGTGATGCTTAAAAGTTAATCTAAGTTGATAACTTCTTCTCAATCGCGAAATTAAATTCCGAATTGAATTGAAATCGGCTCATTCGCGAAATTAGATTCCGCGAAATTTGCCATTTTGAAACTCCGATTCGCGAAATTAAATTCTGCGAAAATTTCTTCCCTTAAGGTACCTGTTTTTTTTGTTTTTTTTCATTTTTGAAAGTTTTCAATTTTAAGGGCGTGGTCACAATATTTCGCCAAAACGAGGCTAAAACTTTGGGGCAGGCTGGAGACTTCAAAAATGGCCAGATTTGGCTGAAATTTGGCACACTTGTTCCTCTGGTGAATATCTGGGGATGTTTTTTCATTTTTTGAAAATTTTCATTTCAATATTTAAGAAGGGCGTGGTCACGAGTTTTCGCCAAAACGAGGCTAAAACTTTGGGTGAATCCCTGGGGGTTGTTTTTCATGTTTGCAAAATTTTGATTTTTAGGGGCGTGGTCACGAGTTTTAGGCTCAAAACGAGGCTTAAAACTTTTGGGCAGCCTGGAGGCTTTGGATTTGGCTGAAATTTTGCATACTTGTTGTGTATATCTCGGGGTACACGATTCATTTTTTTTTTAATATTTTGGGATGATTTTTCGAAAATTATCATTTTTGGGGCCTGGGGACGAGTTTTTAGCCTAAACGAGGCTAAAAGCTATTAGTAGGGGGAATTTTGTTCGATTTTTTGGAATCGCTCGACTGTTTTGTTAGAAGCACTTGTTATACATTTTTGGAAAGCTAAGGGGTAGGGGAATCGAAATTACTATGTTTCCAATTTTTTTTCGGACACTTTGGTGTGATTTTCGGACAAATATGACGGTCTCAGGCAAAAATCATAGGGTTAAAAATTAATGAAAATTTTAGCTCGAGAAAACGGAAACCTGTTGTACATTTTTGGAAAGCTCTCAAAAAATTAAGATTAGAGATATATTGCAAGTATAGGTGATTTCTGTACCTAACTCGAGATATTAACCCTTGAAAACCGTGTTTTTCAGCCAGAAACAGCTATTTTGTCCGGTTTTTGCGCTTTTTGAAGCTCAATATCTCGAGTTAGGTACTGAAATCACCTATACTTGCAATATATCTCTAATCCTAATTTTTTGAGAGCTTTCCAAAAATATACAACAGGTCTCCGTTTTCTCGAGCTAAAATTTTCATTAATTTTTAACCCTATGATTTTTGCCTGAGACCGTCATATTTGTCCAAAAATCACACCAAAGTGTCCGAAAAAAAAATTGGAAACATAGTAATTTCGATTCCCCTACCCCTTAGCTTTCCAAAAATGTATAACAAGTGCTTCTAACAAAACAGTCATGCGATTTTACAAAATGCCCTCTACTATATTTAATAAATGCTAAAATTTTCCTTAAGCCAATAAGTTTACAGTTTACAATTAGGCCTACGAATGATTTCAAAGATACTGATGTTAAGCCAGTGCGGTTAGCACGTTCGACAGTATCAAAAACTAGACTGTGAAATAGTTTATATAGCCTAGATATCCAGGTTACTATAAAGAACGCAAAGACTTACACAGTGCTTTTTTAGAAAATATCGGATCAGGTCAGGGTAGCGTGAGGCATGGCCACGAACTGAATTGATATTTTCACAGTTCAGTTTGTAGCCAGGAATCAAATATGATACAAATACAGACCGAGAACTGCTCCTCCTACTTTCACTGTTCAGTTCCTGGCTTGGATTCCACCCAATAATATCAGTTCAGCTCGTAGCCAGAACACCACCCAAGATCAGTTCAGCTCGTAGCCAGGACTTCAAACTGAGATCAGTTCAGCTCGTAGCCAATCCTTACCCATGATCAGTTCACTTCGTAGCCAGGACGCTACCCAAGATCAGTTCATTTCGTAGCCAGTAAGCCACCCATGATCAGTTCAGTTCGTAGCCACAACTCCACCCATGATCAGTTCAGCTCGTAGCCAGAACCCCACCAATGATCAGTTCAATTCACAGCAAGAACCCCATCAATGATCAGTTCAATTCGCAGCAAGAACCCCACACAGGATCAGTTCAGTTCGTAACCAGGCACCACCCATGATCAGTTCAGTTCGTAGCCAGAACCCAACCAACCCATGATCAGTTCAGTTCATAGCCAGGACCTCAACTGCGATCAGTTTAGCTCGTAGCAAGAAACCTAACCAAGATCAATTCATTTTGTAGCCAGTAAGCCACCCATCATCAGTTAAATTTGTAGCCAGGACCTTACCTAAGATCAGTTCATTTCATAGCCAGAACTCTGTCTATGATCATTGCAGTTTGTGACTAGAGGAAAGAGTAAGCCAGTAAGCCACCCATTATCAGTTCATTTCGTAGCCACAACTCCACCCATGATCAGTTCAGCTCGTAGCCAGAACCCCACCAATGATCAGTTCAATTCACAGCAAGAACCCCATCAATGATCAGTTCAATTCGCAGCAAGAACCCCATCCATGATCAGTTCAGAGTGTGGCAAAGTTTCCAACCATGATCTATCAGGGGGGATCCGGGTCAGAATTCGCCGGAAATTCGGCCATCGAAATAGTTCCTTGGTCGGCGGAATAGTCGTCCGGCCGGCGGAAATGTTATCTGGGCGAAATCATAGATTTCTAATGTAGGAAATATATAGGAAATCTAACATTTTCTATATATTTCATACGTTTTGAAAGACCATATTTCCTACGAAATGTAAAGATGGAGAATTCCTATTCAGACATTTCCTGACACATGGAATTAGTACTAGTAATCTCATGGTTATAAGGGAAATTCGGGATAAATTTCCCGAGGTCAATTTTGAAATTTTTTGAAATTTCCCGAGTGCAACGAGGGAAATTTAAAACATTTCGAAATTTGACCGAGGGTAATTTATCCAGAATTTCACGAAAACAAGCATGGGATTCCTGGTTAATCTCATGGTTTGGATTGAAATTCTAACAATTTTGAAAGATGTAAAATTAACACTGGAAATCAATCTGAAAATTTAAAAAGAGGTCTCAAAAAAGTGGAAAAAGTCATAGAAACGCGAATCGAGTTTTAATTGGATAGTATTCCATTTACTTAAGCCTTTGAAGTTAGTAAGAAAGTCGAAAAAGGTGATGAATTTCCAAACGATGCAAATTTCACTTTTGCGGGAAATTACAAAATCTAGGAGGGAAATTACAAAAGCTAGGAGGGAAATTACAAGTTCGCGGGAAATTACAAATTAACGTAAGCAAAAACGACAATCGAATTTCAATCAACCATGAGATTATCATATTTACTAACTTTACATATAATGAAATTTCAAGTTTAGAAGTTTTCAACAAGGGAAATATTACATTTACTAACTTTCCATGGAATGTAATGTCAAGTTTAAAACATTTCCCAAAGGAAAATTTTCATAATTATTATCTTTACACAAGGATGAAACATAAAGTTTAAAAGATTTCCAAATTGCAAATGTTAAGTTTCGATGTATCAAAATAGAGCTAAAAAGGAAGGAAGACACAGGTTACTTTTTAGTTTATATTTCATTTTACTGATCTATTTCATCTTTAGAAGAACTAAAAATTCATATTAAATAAGATAAAGTAAATTTAATATTTAGATAACGTAAATTACAAGGTAAAAAAATACAGAAAAAATACAAATGCTGTGTATACAATGTATGAGGGCAAAAACTTAAAAGTATTAGTCAAATAAGTTAAACTTTGGTCAAACTTTCTTTATTAAAATTCCAAGATCAGTATCCTATTTCAAGCAACTTGTAGCTCTTGAAACAAACACTCAAAACATCAAAGAAATCAGTAACCGTCACTTGCCAAATAACTGGATTTCAGGATCATAAGTCAATCAGCTTTCTTCAAAGATCGTGTCAGTTCATGGTGTTCTCTGAAGAAAAATTGAAAATCGATAATAATATGGTCAAACTATCAAAAGTAAAAATATGAATCTTATCACGAAATTAACCCAAGGGCTCTGACCTTGACGGTCAACGGGGAAGTACCACTGGAGACTGAAAAGTTGATCCTATCAGATGTGAACTTTTGGCAAAATTGGAACCCTGTCAGAATAAAAAATTAAAAGATCTCTCATTTTCACCCTGGAATGGCAAAAATTAATAAAAGTAGCCGAAAAACTTTTAAATTTTCTCATTTCCACCCTGAAAAGTGTCCAAAATAATCAAAATATTCGACCCTATCAGAAACTCATCTTGAAAATTGGAAAATTTTGCACCCTGTTAGATATAGTATAAAAAAGGGACCCTGCCCAGCAAAACGTCCCCATACCCAATTTTGACTAAGTGCCCCCCCCCCTCCGGGAAATTTTATTTGATCTCTAGTTTCGAGAGAAAAGGTTACCTTGTAAAGCAAATGGACTAGGAATTGTTGAAAAAGTTTAATTTAATTCTGTGATAAATACCTTTCTCGTTTTGTCTGTCAGATCATGTGGTGTAGGCTATCTGGATTTTTCCTTTATGGTGCAGAGACTTGTACAGTTTCAGTGATTGATAAAGTCATTTAACCTGCATAAAAATAAACAAAACTGATGTATATTGCTCCATCATTCATTCACAAACAAAGATAATCATTTTAATCATATCCCAGAATAGTCAAAAATTGAGAAGAAAGCTTTGCCAAAAACATTTCATTGCTCAAAAAAAAATTTAAATACCTACATATTTAGCAAATTATCTAGCTTATAGTTCTTTTAAAAAAAGTAGAATACAAATAAGCAGATAATTTCCTTACTTACCCTTGATTTACTTGACGAGAAATGGTTTCGTGGAGTTTATGTTATGATATACAGCATCACAACCTGTAGTGTAGAAAGACAAAAGAGTCAAACATTTTGACAACAAATGAACAGCAAAGGAAAACAACAATTACAAAAAAGTAAAAAAAAAGTAGAAAATATACCCATGATCTGGGTGAATGACATGGCAAATCGCAAAGGCAAATTAAAGAAACAAAATGCAAAAAGATGCAAAAAAATCCTTAAATGAGTGTTGTCTGATCGACCCTTAGGATATATAGAAATAGCAAAAACTAGATATAAATCGGTGAATTAATACTTACACATCATGATTTTGTGGTTGAATTAAGTTTCTCCTTTCCATTTTTCTTACACCAAACTCCAGATCAGCTTATCACTTCCACCACTCCAACTTTAACACTCAAATCAAAGAAACCACAAAATTGAAAACTTGTTTTGAATGTTTTGATTTCGTAAAGCGAATCTGGCATCTGGTCAGGGGGTTACATTATTAAATTTTGCTTAAGATACTCTCAAAAATATAACATAGACACCATACAATTAGGCGTTCTTCGAATTAAAATTATTCGAGTGAATTTAAAACTAAACTGGAGTAATCTTCTAAAACATATTTACATTGTGAATATGATATCATACGAATCATATTGATTTTCTATTGACCCCCGGTTTAAGATCTATGCCGCCATTTTAGATTGGCGCTCTCATATTTCAAAAATTGTAAATTTAGTGAAATTCATATTTCAAGAGATTTTAACGACATGAAAATTTCATATTTTCAAAATATTGAAATATAGTAAAGATCATCTTTCAAATAGATGGAAATCCTTGAATTATCATATTTTTTCAATATATTTCAGATATTTACACGTTCGAAAGGTGGACTTTCAAAGTCCGCTTGAAATTCATTGAAATACTGTTTTTTATATACAGTTTTACTATATTTACAATTTGGGAAATCTATGATTTCGCCCAGTGGTTATCCGGCCCGCGGAAAATTGGCCGTCGGAATAGTCATCCAGCCGTCGGAACAGTTATCCGTATGGCGTACGAAAACAACAATAATAATAGAAACGTAGATTAAGATGCATAATCCAGGTTTAAGCATCATAAAAACCGAAAGCCGGAGCCCGCATTTTCGGAACGTGGTTTAGTTTAACTTAATCTATATTTACCACATTGTGGTACACGCCACATCGACCGGATATCAGAACACGTGAGAATAATTATTCTTCACTGCGCTCGTTCTTCCAAAAATTTCTTTTTACCTGACCGACCGATCGATCAGCTAACAGCATAATGGATGAAAATAACTTTTTTCAACTTTCAAACAGTAAAGCAGATTTAGTAGTGGGACCTGAGGTTGGTTATCTACAAATCATGTCCATGTTGGAGCAACGTTCTGAACGTTCCAGCTCTAGGAACAACATAATGGCACAACCATTAGCCTCATCTGCTGACCTGGTTGATAGGTAAGTTTTTTGCATTCTTCACATTTACTTTTTTTATGAGACAGCAGCTAATATTAACAAGGGAAGGGTTTTTTTTTGAGATTATTTGATAATGTCTTAGAGGGCTATACTCAAAATTTTAAGTCTAAAATTCTAAAATTGCTGAGCTATGCAGGCAAATCAGCCATTGTTTGATGCAGTTTGTGAGCTGCTGTGAGTGAACCTTTTTCGACGACAGACTCTTAAACTGGAAAGCCAGGATGACAAGCATAATTTTTAGTAAATGCGATCAATGCATATCGAAAACACAACCTGTATTTTTAAATAGTACTGTGAGTGGTCCTAAATTCAACAGCCCTGCCTAATTCTGACGTGATTTTTCAAACATACAAAATAAAAACAAACCTTTCGCTGCAATGAAGTTTAGCTACCAAAGTGTCAATTTCTATTTCTATTTCTATAAATTAATCCAAAGGGTACATATGTACATTTTCCCGGATAATTAAACTGAGAGATTAGATAGTAAACCAAACATTATACCGTGAGATTGGGTAACTTGCATCAGTGGAGGCTAACATGCATAGCCCTCCCTCAAATGAAAGACCTGGCTGGTCATTAAAATACAACTGCTCCGCTCGCAGCTCTACTCTACTATTTTTGTTTTGATTTAATTTTGTATTTTAATGACCAGCCAGTGGCCAGGTCTTTCATTTGAGGGCTATGCATGTTTGCCTCCACTGATGCAAGTTACCCAATCTAACGGTAGCCATCTTTTTTGCTGGATGTTTTGTTTCGATAGTTCATGCAATAGTTTACCGTTCAACTTGGAGAGGAAATGTTTGTACAAACATAAAATCTTTTTTCATAACTGTTATTTGGGGGGTCGGAAGTAGGCAGGGCTGTCTAGGACCACTTTTAAGGTACAAAGAAAATTCCTTACCACCATAAAAACTTTTCTACAAGCTCTAAAAACTTTCAAAACTACAACATCAAAACATCAACCATGTGTACACACCACATAGCTACAGCAATTTATTTTGAAGTATCTTCTGTTTTCTTTTTCCTATTCCTTTTCTTTTTGAAATAGAAGGTTGTTTTTCCAATTCGAGTTTTTTATTATAATGAGAAATAAATACCTAAAATAGTATTCCTGGTAAATTGTGGGTGATTTAGCTGGATAAGAATAAAACTCCAAGAAAAAACACAAAAATCCAGTCCCAATCCCCATGTTGAGAGACCTGTCTATGTCTTCACTGATTTTTTGCCTCAGAAGATAAGCCTCTTTGTTTTTCTGAATACAGCTACGTCATAAAACAGCTGAAAGTGTGTTTGATAAACAAGTTCATTTTTAAAGAGTTAGAGTGAAATGAGACTTACAAGCTTTACATTTCGTATTTATCATTGATGCATACCATTTCAGGATGAAAATGAAAAAATTGAAAATTTGTTGAGTTCGCCTTTAAAATGTTGATATTTTTATTTTTGTTGAAGGACCAGCTCACAAAGTCATGTTGACAGATTTGCAATTGCTCAAACAAACACCACTGAAAACACAGGAACTTACAATACAGACAATTTTGAAATCCCTCATCAAACAAACAATATTTTGCAGAGGTATCTTGTATAAGTATTTTAGAATAAGCCATTAGCACCACCATCCTTTTTCAGTACATGGTACTAATTTTTCCAGCATCTTTTATGTACCCACTGTGACCCACCCCTTTTAGTACCCTGTATAACTTTAACTCTTTTCTCTCAGCCATAACGAAAATGTTGTTTCATCAAGCCATCAATCCTTACCTGCTAACTTCAAGAACAACCTTCTTGAGTGTACTTCAGAAGCAGAAAATTTAAGGCAGTTTTCTTTCAAAAGGCGAACAGGTAAGAATAGTGTAACTTTATAAAATTGGTCGTTTTTTACTAAGCATTGCTGTTCCAAGTGTCTGCTAATTACACATTTTTTATCATCGCCTCAGTGTTTCTTTTCTATTTTATTTATTTAATAAAACATAAAATGCAGGCTAATCTGAGGGTAAATTGGTAAAAGAGGATATAATTACTCAAAACTTAGTAGTGGGGCAGGTATCACAAAAAACATAATTACACTATAAATTGTGATAGAGCTCTGAAAACTTGCACAGACATTCTAGGTGGATGACTAGGAGTTTAGGAGTGAAGAGTCAGCAAGTTTTGTTTCATTGAAAAATTTATAAACGTTTTTCATCATAGATACAGAGCTGAAGAACAAGAAGAAGAAATCTAGAGGTCCACCCCCGTCAACCGTGAAAGTAAAGCCATACCATCTACCGCCATGTTCATCCAAACCAAAGTTCAATATTTTTGATGATATAACGGTATCTACCCATACAGCAAATGGCTATGGTAGGTTAAGGTTAACTATCTGTGTTTAGTGGGTTTTATGTACTTTCAAGGACATAGAGGACTACCAATTAAGAGTCTATGACTAAACGTGACTATCAAGCAATTTTTGAAAAGTGGACCAGTCTTGGGACTCTTCTTTAAGCATTTAATAAATTAAGATGCTAAGATTTTGAAGTAACCATTAATCCAGGTGCATTCTAGACTGGCCTTAAAAGGCCATCCTTTCGGCATACATAGAACGTCAAAAACAAGCAGAATGTTAAAGAAGTGATCTTATGGTTCTCATCAGATTTCCTTGATAGTACAAAGGGCTTATGTTTTCTTGTGTGCACATACATGTTAAAAGCAAATAGTTTTTGATATGGTCTCTTGAACCCTCAAAGGTCAAGAAAATCTTGGGTTACAAAATTTTACAAACGCTGTTTCCATGGAAAATATTAATAACGTCATTGGTTACAATAGCAACAAAAAATTAGAGTGGTCAAACTCGAAAAATTATTGTTCCATTCAAAAGAACATGAAAAACTGATAAAGTAAAGGTCATCACAAACATCTGAAAATGAATATATTAGGAGATATAAAAGGAAATAAAGCCAAATGAGCATTATGACAATAGAACGTCTAAAATGCCTATAACTGATGTTTACACACGACACTTAGTCTAAACATTCAAATAAAATGAACTGTTTTAATATTAAAATTCAGGTATGCAATATTTGGTAGTATTACAATTTATTTTTTGTTTTAGGGTACCCAAAAGCATGCTATGATATTGATAACAAGAAAATCAGATTCATGTCAATGCCAATCGAATCTGATATTCATGATGAATTATCAAAGATATTTTCTAACCTCGAACCAACGTATCATATCTACAAGCTTGACAAAAGATCAGGTTATAAGTCTTGGCCAATCAAGCAAACTGCTGAGTTAAGGTCTACAACTGGAAAATCAAAATGTTACCAAGGTGTTTTGGTAATTTCTAGTAACCCAAATCTAGCTAAATCGAATTTACCACAGGAAGCCCCAACCATTTTGAATCTACCAAAACCAACACCTAAATCGAATTTACCACAGGAAGCCCCAACCATTTTGAATCTACCAAAACCAACACCTAAATCGAATTTACCACAGAAAGCCCCAACCATTTTGAATCTACCAAAACCAACACCTAAATCGAATTTACCACAGGAAGCCCCAACCATTTTGAATCTACCAAAACCAACACCTAAATCGAATTTACCACAGAAAGCCCCAACCATTTTGAATCTACCAAAACCAACACCTAAATCGAATTTACCACAGAATACAATCCATAAAGCTTCAGCTTTCAAAATCAAACCGAAAACAGACACTGTTCACACGCTTTTCAATGTTTCGCTTGAAAATCATAATGCAAACAACTTGCCTTTAATACCAGGTAATGAATTTTTGTTCTTTGAATAACTTACAGATATCACTTTACCAGTAGCTTTATCAATTCCTTTTATGTCGAGGGAGTCACCCATCGATTGCACTGTAATAAGCAGAGGTTTGATGTTTAATTGACAGACCTAACCATTCTATTCGCAGTAATGCTTTTGAAAAGAAAATCAATCTAATTATAATTATTGCTAGTTTCCAAACTTTCCCTATAAAGTATTAAAAAGCCTTATCACGAAGCATTATAATCTTTACTGGGTGGCAGTTAGTGAAAGCTATGACTAGTATTATAAAAAATTATCGGCACCTCAACACTTAAGATTTATAAAAACTAAAGCCTTATATATCTTGTTTTGATAACCTTTCTTTCGCTCTTTTATGACCTAGTGTCTCTAGAACAATTCAAAAATTGTGATGTTAGAACTTCTCTCTTCTACAGAAACACTGATCGACGACAACGACAACGATGACGAAAGAAGACAGATCCTAGAAAAACTCGGTTTATGTAATTGTGAGTACAGAATTTCAAAAATATATTTTAAAGGACTCTTGATCTTTTCTTTTGTTATTCCTGTTATACTTGATTTACTTGAAGACCTTTTTAAAGTTTTTATTTTCAATTCTGTGTCATTTCAGAAAAATTTAATTTAATGCCATTAATTTAATGGAACTCTCTGAAAATTCACCTTCACTCATTTTATAGTCACATGCCATGATATGGAAGCATTCGTGAAAAGGAACAACCTCTCTGTAGGTTGTCTGGAGGTGGAGCCGGATATAATCCGTATGGAAATGATTCTGGCAAAATTTCCGGGTCTGTTTACCGAACGGCCAATTTCGCCTTTTGCCGTAAGACCTAATGTCACTGCTCAACGGATACGATCCTTGTGGGATAAAGCCGAAGAGTTGCCCGAGGTTTACTCCAACTTCCAAGAGCAGAACCAAGTGGATATCGACGACTTGGATCAAATGCTAATATACGAGGTTAGCAGCAAAGAGGATTTTTTGCTTTTCACTGCCATCATGAGGACATATAATTTGACTCTAAGAGTGCAAATGGACAATGAGGTGACACCGGTGGATTTTGAAAACGAATGATCCATGGTACTCTCAGGTTCCAAATAAACGCCCCCCCCCTCCGCTTGTTAATTTTTCGAAAATTTTCACCCGGGACGAGCTGGAGTTTTTATTTTTCTTTTTGATTGTTTTGAAAAAAATAACGCGTTCTAAACAAAGAGAAAAAGTTTGTCATTTCTAATTGCTCTTGGGAATAACGTAGATGTTATTATTTTTGCCTTTGTTTTACGAGTTTGTTTGCAACTAAGCTAATAGTACACATAATTTTTTTTTTACTGTTAGCTCAGAACCTTGGCTACCTTTGTTAAGATGGAGTCAAATTTTCGACCACTTTTTAATTTGTAAATAACTAGCTAAAATAGCAACCTATATTAAGATGGAGTCAAATTTTCGACCACTTTTTAATTTGTAAATAACTAGCTAAAATAGCAACCTATATTAAGATGGAGTCAAATTTTCGACTACTTTTTAATTTGTAAATAACTAGCTAAATTTCGACTACTTTTTAACTTGTACATAACTAACCAAAACATTAAAGGGATTATTAGTTTTATATTTAACCCAAAGATACCTTTTATAGTCCTGAGAAACACTTCCAAATATTTTGACTTCGACCCAATCGTTTTTCCGAACTCGAGTTATTTGAAATTACTAAAAATGAGTCTTTACAGTCTTCACCATTGAATATCTCTTGTTTTACAGTAAAAAATTCAAATTAAAGTCAAAAGCGTTACTGTATCGATTTTAGTTGTAAAAAGAGAAAAAACGGGATAGCGACACGACAAGACCTCTTAGGTTGGTGGGATGGGCATAGTGCGGAAGGGAGTCTGATCCCCCTTCTTCGCATCCCCCCATCATTACCTTGAAAAATGCCGATCCCTCAAGACCTTCGCGCTTTTTAAGTTTGGAAAATACTGAGTGTTTTGTCTACCTACCAATTAATATACCAAGAATTAAATGAAACTGCTTTCTTCTTTTTGACTCAGATTACAAACAGAAAACTTCCTTTCATGAGGCGAGGCCAATTTAATTTGTAGTTTTACGGGCGAAGCCACCCAGAAAAAGAATGATGGAAATTTCTGATTCTCCCCTTCTTCATTTTTTCAGAAGGTGTCCCCCCCCCCTTTAAGGGGGGTCCGAACCACAGATATCTAAGCCCGAAGGGCTAGATTTGCAGCTTTAAGCTTTCTCCAGCAAAAAAAAGTGAAGCTAAAATTTGACTTTTTAAATTTCGTGCCGATGGATAGGATCTAGCATTTTGATTGTTTTCGGAGCGCGATATCAAAAAAATTAGGCGGCAAACGCTATTTCACATCTCTCAAACCGGTGAAATTGCATATTTTAGTCACGTGACTCTGGTAGGTAATCCTTCCAAAGATGAGCTTCACTTTTTGAACAAAGCTGCAAATCTAGCCCTTCGGGCTTTACAGATATCTGTGGTCCGAACTACCTTAAGTGGATAAACTTTGGCGTGGATTTATTTTGGCGATTGGCCAAAATACGATTTTTGGCGGGGATTTAATTCGGCGAGTTTTGTTAAAATTTGCCAAATTTAATCCCCGCCAAAATTTATCCACTTAAGGTATGATGGGACATCTGAAAAAAGGTGTACAATAGGAACTTTCATTTTTACTGTTTCCCGAAAAAACGCTCAGCGCCGCCTCTAAATTTTGCTTTCTGACTTTTATCGGTCTGCCACTAGAATTTTCGAAACTAATTTTTGAAAAAACAAGGAAGAAGAAAACTAGCCATGTTAGAAATGAAATTTTGGTATTTTTCTTTTTTCGGACTCAAGGGAAATGTGTTTAGGATTAAATCAAAAGCTTTTCCATGTTTTAATGTATCATCATGGCTCATTAAGGGAAAACCTCCGTTTTTGGGGCCGTCTCCCTTTTGGGGGCCATCATATACTGTATATACAGATTCTATCAAGAGTAATTTGGAATTCAATTACAAAAATGAGGTTATGAACTTTAAAAAGACGTTGATAAAATGTTACGTTACACTCTTTTACAAAAAGTGCTTAGTTTTAATTGGTAATTAACTTTTTCGTTTCAAAAATTTCTTCACGCTGTTCGTTCGTAAATAATTGAACTATTTTTCGAAATTGATGTGTCGAAAGTTATCGCTGCTTTTTAAAGCAAAATCCTGATGAAAAGTGGATGAAAAACCACTATTATGGAGATTTAGATTTTGATACAAACAAGCATTTACAAAATTTTTCCGCAAAAATATTTATTGTTCGTCAAAAGATACACCATCTACCGCGAAAATCTTTTCAAAATATTTTTTCTTTGCCGAAAATAAGCTCTTTAAAGTTAAAATACTCTTCTTCGTTAAAGTCTTCGTTTTCTTCTTCGTTGATGTTTTTCATTAGCCCTATTTATACTGAGACGAGAAAATAACGACGAACGGAAAAACAGCAAAAATCAGTTCTCTGTCTGTCAACATAAATCAAAACAAAACAGATAGACATGATAAAGTTTTCTTACCTTTTTCTATCTAAATTCGAGCATCAAAACGATGCAAAAAAAGACGGTTATATGACTCCGTCCAATCAAAAAGTTATTAGTACAGATCAGCATAAACACAAGACAGAAAGAAAAAAACGTGAAAATGATCAGTTATACTAGCACTTTTACAAACCTGTGCCGTATACGACTATTCGTGTATTAGTTGTCGATGTAGTACGTCTGGAATTCAATTGTTACCGTAAAAAACAGCTCACAATCATATTGTACGCTGTGAAAACGAATCGCGATTCTATTCATCGCGCATCGACGAGAACAATAAGTTACCATCCAAGATCTTGGATTAAATTCAAAGTTGATATTGTAATTCCCGTCGCTGAAAACGTAACTAAAAATATCACAAACGCTTTCACAAAAGAATCAGTGATAGAGAATCATAACATAAAGGTCTTTCTATAATTTTGATTCCATTGACGTAACATTACTGTAATTGATAGTTTAGTAATTAATATTATCATGGAGGTATAAAGAAACAGGAGAAGTATGCTATTGTAACCAAGCTCGCCCTACGATTAAAAAAGTTACGATGTATGCATGCTCATAATATCATATATCGTGCATTTTTAATGAGCTCTTTTATCCATAGGTGAAATCCTATTGGCTCATTTAAGCTTTAGAAATTAGATGAGACGAGATTCATTGTTTCTGACATCAGTGTAAGAAAATATTTGGTCTAAAAAAAAGTCCCGTAAACTTGGCAATCCTTCATCAAATGATAAGATTTTTCTATCAATGTTTTTCTTTAAGGTGATATCTATTGCTTGATACTTTCCTCCAAAATTCTCCAGCGACTTTATGTCTACAAATTGAGTCTGAGATCGTGTGTGCGTATAAAGAACTTTTCATTTTCTGGCTTGAGAAAAGATCCTTTCAAAACAAAATTGAACGGATAACGAAATGAAACATAAACTTGTTTCGTAGACGACGTTTTATCTAATTTTCGTATATTAAAAGGCTAGAATCTTCAATACCGATAATTAGAATGTTCAGAGCAAACTTGAGTTCTACTAAAAAGTCTTATTTCATCGGGCGAGCTTAGAATTTCTTTTGATACATTTTATAAAAGAAATCAAAATACTTTAACGACCAATTACCAACATATTCAACTCCTGTTTTTCTTTATACCTCCATGATATTATACACTCATGTAATCATGTAAAAGATTTCTTTTGAACGAAACTCATTTCAATTGCACTTGGACGCTTCTAGGGAATCATCAATATTAAACATCTACACTGATACAGGTCGTGTTCACACTGGCTGCGTTTAGACCAACTGGCATTTGTAATTTGGCATTTGCTCATGAGGGATTCGATTTTAATAGCTTTTCCATTGTATTTTCTGTCATGGCATTTAAGGAATCGTCTTTTTAGAGTCATTACTGAAAAGGTGATTCCCTCAAGTTCAACTTTGACAGATCAAACAATGAAAAGCATGGAATTTCTCAAAAACTGCAGTCGTTAAGACTGAAACTTTTTGCCGTAGGGCTAGGCTATGGCAAATCTTGCAAATTTTACAATCTATAGAAAGAACTGAATAAAAAACGTGCAAATACTTTAAAAAATCAAAAATGTCATTTTTTCTCTTTGTTTTGGTTCCTTTGTTTTATTTGAAATGCCAGAAAAGGGGATTCCTTTGCTCAAAATGGCATTTCAAATGCCAACGAAATGCCAACACGCTGGCATCATTAGGCATTTGACAAACCGAACAATTGCGTGGAACAATAGAATTCAAAAGAATACTGCAAGCAATTACAAATGCCAGGCTGGTCTAAACGCAGTCACTACAGACCTTCCTTAATAAAAATGTAGTTAGGAGAATCTTTTGTTGACTACAATACAGAACGTGCATTTAACAAAGAGTCGAACGCGTAGTATTATAATTTTTAATCGATCTTCCTTAATTAAGAGTCGTAAGCTCTATTGTCTTAAGGGTAGGGTAGAGGCTTCCCTTAAAACAAAAGATTTTATTAAGGAAGCATAAACAAAGAATGCGTGCAGTGAACAAAAAGTTTTACGATTTCAAAAACGAATGAACTAGTGAATAGTGCAAACGGTGTTGTTGATGTGTAAGATGAATGCAGTTAATGAGTAAAACTATTAGAACAAATATGTTTGCGGATTTCAAGTGATTTATGGATACCAATATCAACCAATCACAGGTGAAATCGAAACTCTCAATAAAAAATCAACCAATGAGAAGCCTTAAGCAAAATCAATTACCGCGTTATGATAGATCTCGTGAACCTACAAAGAACTGTAATAAACCAGTGTATTCGTCCATCATAAATCTCTTTGTTTAACTTTGATAGATTTAATTAGGTAAACTTTCCAGTGTGAACGCGCCCACAGTCTACTAGAAATCAATATGGTAATATTTGTTCTTCATCTTTGATTCTTTTTATAGCGATTAGATTGACACATGCGCGATAAAATTTCTACACATTGTCGTCAGAGGTTAGATGTTTTTTTGAAACCTCTGCCTCTGATACTCAGGGTATACAATTGTGTGATAATAATATAATAATAATGATTTAGCTAAGTGTACCGGTACAAATTTTTTTAGTCGACTTGAGATTATGCCAAATCCGAAAAGAGGGAGTCTAGAAAATCTCGGGAAAAATCCCCTGAAATGGAGAAACCAAAACCTAAAGTGTCATCACCCGCGAAGTTGGAATTTAAATCGTTCACCCTCAATTAACATATTAATAGTTTATAAAATTAAGTGCATGCGCCACAGGCAAAAAATGAATAGATAATAAATAGTTCTGTTCCTCAAAATTACAATTCTCCTTTTTGTAATAATGATGCTTTTTTTACCTTTTTGATTTTTTCTCAAAAGTTGAGTTATCTTTAGTTGACAGCTATTTATTCTTCGATAATGAAGAAACCATATAGCCGTTTCTTAATTTTCAGATTCTGCCAGGAAGGACCAAGAGAATCAAAAGAGTTGACCTCTGAAGGCGTTTGAAAATTGAACATCTGAGGAAAATAGTCCTCCCGCAGAAAATCCTACAACAAGAGTCTTGTTATACACCAGTCAGGAAATAGAATATTCATGTTTAAGGGGGGATAAATTCCAAATCACAAAATTGCACAGGGAAGTATAACATTTATGCGCAGCTAGAAAATTACAAACCAGTCCGTTAGTGACTTGTGAACAAACTCGGTTTACTGTAAATTAGATGTTTATTGTTTTAATCCAGGAACCTGACTTATGGGTATTTTTACAAATAAGTTTAGCTTTAATGCATCATAACAAAATCAACATTCCAACCTATTTTAAATGATGAAAATATGTCTCCTTTTGATGAATTCTATCATCATTGGTTTGATCTAAGTTTAAGAATCCAGAAAATATCATTTACAGATAGAGGTCCTTTCTTAATACTTTTTTGCTCTTTTTATGCCAGCCGCAACAATCCTTTTGAAAATGAAATGTAAATGTAAGTTCACTCGTTCCCAAGACACCACCGAAAATGAGAGACGCGATTGCTATAGTACTCTCTGATGGCATCCCTGAATGGTAGAAGATGGGAGAAAATATAATAAAAGAAAGTATTAATGATTATCGGATGGAGTGAAATTCTTATTGCAAAAGATACTTGACATGATCTCATCCATTGGGTGTCATCATGGATTTATCATAGAACTCTGGATACACAACGAGCTTTTTTTCATCGATTTCTCATGTTCTAGCCTTGTCCGCAGTAATGACATTATTGTTCACCCTCCTCCATTCACTAATAATTTTTCGTAAATTTTTTTACTGCATTTTTCATCAAAACATAGCTATACAATTCCAAATGAGACTTAAAAATCTCTCAAGATAATCAAATGCATCAAACTGATTGCTAATGATATGTCGTTATGACATTTAAAGCTGTGAGAAAGATGCGACAAACATGCTATGTATAAGAAATTGAATGTTGACACCAGAAAATTTCAAACTTCCACCTCGCCAAAACCACCGTGCCACCGCGTGCCTCCAAAAGATTTTCATATCACTATGAAGCCAAGATACTCCAATCTAACATATCTCAATCCTAGCTTTTCCCAGGAAAAAATTGGAAAGATATTGCCAACCTTATTTTCAGCGTCATTCTAGGCTTTTTACTCAATTTTTCTTGTTTGATGAAGTTTTTTTCACATTTAATTTCGTAAATGTATTCGTTAAGCTTTCTTGCTTTCATTTTCAAGGTTGCATCCGGTAAATATACAAAAAGAAGAAGTTACAGGACTTTTTAGAAATGGGATTATTAATCGTTTTTCAAAATCAGGGACCTTCGAGCCGCCATGACAGTTGTCCTTTGCGGACAAACCTAGAACATCAATTGTTTTCTAAAACAATGGAAATATAATACTTCGCTCTCCACCGTTTTATTTGATGTTTATCTAGAGTTCTATGATAAATCCATGGTGTCATGCACTTAAAACGAAATATCCAAAATTTTTCAAAGTGAGCAATTCATCTCAATCTTGAAGCCAGGGGGGGGCACTCAATTCAAAAACGACCGTATATGAGGTCAAAAATTAGGTCTTTGAAATCGGACCCTTACAGTGTAGAGAAAATTTAGCCGAATTTGAGTAAATTTGGGCGAAACTTTATTTAAGTTGGAACGAAGTTGTAAACGGAATATTAAAGATTGATTTAATTGATTTAACCTCTTCCTTGTAGAATATGCTTTAGTCTAAGACAAATCACTATCTAAGAAATAAACCCAAAGCTGAAGAGTCTTTTCATTTTTTCCAGAAAAAAATTCTGGGTCAAATCTCCTTTATTAAAAAAAGTCCAGGAACAGATGTTTTTCCAGTATCTCGACACTCTATATCATGGTATAAGAACAGATAAATATTTCCAGGGAAAGTTACCCTTCCGGAACAGATATTCTGTAATATCTAGCTTTTGGTTTCTCTTGTTTATTGTTTATTCATTCGAAAAGGAGAAACAGCCGAAAAGTTAGTCAGGAAGTTTAGAAAAGCATCTATTAGAGCCAAGAGAACTCAAGAACGGAGTCAAATAGAGAACCACTTCAAAGTAGATATAGCCATCTCAACTTGAATAACCAGTGAGAGGAAATCGTTAGTTAAAAAAAAAACAGCAGACAAAAACAGTGAATTTAATACAATCTCAGACATGTGCCTAAAAAACAACCCCCTCGTTTGTTTATTTTTCTATTTTTCCAGCCAAACCCTTCCCCCGTTTATTAATTTTTGAAGATATTTTATTTTGCTCTAAATCACCCGATTTTTGCCCAAATTTACCCTATTTCGGGTTTTTCAGAAGTAGAATTTCCAACCCCCTCGGCGATTTGCCTCCGTTATCAAATTTTGAAAAGTTTTCAAAACCCCTCTGTTTATTCAAACTGTTATTAGGCACCTGAGAATACAGCCTTGTTTGATCAAGCGTATAGATCGTCTTCTGAAAGTACTGGTTAATGCATTAAACAAAAACGTCTTGTACAAACAGTGGATCATTTACTGATTAAACATTCAAAATTAAAAGGGAATGAAATAGAATAGAATTCATTTGAAGCATCAAGCATATAGATCGTCTTCTGAAAGTACTGGTTAAAGCATTTAGCAAAAACGTCTTGTACAAACAGTGGGTCATTTACTGATTATACAATCAAAATTAAAAGGGAATGAAATAGAATAGAATTCATTTGAATCATCAAGCATATAGATCGTCTTCTGAAAGTACTGGTTAAAGCATTTAGCAAAAACGTCTTGTACAAACAGTGGATCATTTACTGATTATACAATCAAAATTAAAAGGGAATGAAATAGAATTCGTTTGAAACATCAAGCATATAGATCGTTTTCTGAAAGTACTGGTTAAAGCATCAAGCAAAAAAACAAATAGTGGATCATTTACTTTTTTTGCTTCGAAATATAAGATTATAAGGGATTAAAACTTTAAAGTAAAAGTAACAGGACAGAAAAGAAAGACCCTGCAGCTCTCAAAGCTTGCTCAAAATCAACAAAAATAACTTGAGCTGATGGTTAAGTATGTTCTTCAAGGTTGTTCTACGGGGCAGACCAACCCTGTTTTTACCGAAATTGAAACAAATAAAAAAGCTGAGAAAACGGATTTTCCAAAATAATTAGTAATCTGAAAATAAGTTCAAAATAACATGTATATTTTTTATATGTTTTAAAAAAAGTCTTGGACATGGATCCAAAGATTAAATTGTTCTCTCATAGCCATACAAATGCTAATAGTCTCAGCAATGTCTCTCGACAAACAAGAGTCTTTTGAAACGTAGCGATTGAATGTCCTTAAAAGCAAACCAAAACTAAATTTATCTGACACTGTAGAAGGTGGTTGTAAGCCTTTTCGCACCACCTCCGGTAAATGGTTCCATTCATTCATGTTCTTCTGTTTGAAAGTCAATTCTTTGACTGATACGATTCGACAAGCCCAGGAAAAATTTGTTATTATTGGAATCGCGTTATAGTTTACATGGACAGTTGACGTGTTTATGAGGTTGTGAATGACACCTTCTTGATGTATGTGGGTCAAACCATCTGCGAGTCCAACAATAAAACTACGAACGAAGTTTGAAGTTAGGGACGACTTTTTTTTCAAAAACGACGACAAGGGTACATTTGAGCTGAACCGAAACACAGAATGAAAAAATGCATCATCCGTGCATGTTATCCCCAAAGGGCTTATAATATTTTATGTTTGTCAATTGTTCGCAGCAATTCAGTTCATGGCTCAAAATAACGAGCGACTGTTCTTTGGAAACCTTTTTTTTCAAGTTCTTTAAATTGATCATCTCCCCATCTTTTATTGACAATTTAAAGTATTCAAACTCACCATCGCTATAAACAAACAACTTATCTTTCAAATTTTCAACTTCAACGAAGTCAATATCAGTATCAAGCAAGACTTCATCACAATAGCCTATATGGTCTGAGAACAATGCTGAATCACTAATACGGATGGTTCGTTGTTTCAGAGATTTTTCCAGCTTTAATCTACCTAACTCAAAGCTTCGAGTTGTAAGGTAGTGGTTTTTGACAAGTAGTTTCGCATTATCTATTCTGAGTTCTTCCTTTTCCTTATCCACTTTAACAGCATGACGAGAATCATAAGCGACCCCTTTTTGCCTTAATGAACCCCATCTTGCTGCAACTGAATTATCCTGTTTGTCAAGGTTTTCCTGAAAACAAAACAAAAAAATAAATAAAGTTTCAGTATACACAAAAATTCACCGTATACACACAACGTAAGAGTATTACAAACCAATTTATTAGTCTACAGTCCTTAAAAAGTGGAAAATGGTAAACAAAAAGCCCCCATAAATTATTTTATATGGGATGTATTTAATGTGTGTTCATAAACTTGAAAGCCATTCACAAAGCCGTTAAATTTGATGTTTTGGTGTTTCTCTTTTATGTTCTTTATTCTTTTATTCTCTTTATATGTTCACATAAATTATATAATATAATTTATGAGGATTTTTTAGGGGGTCATTACAAAAATCCAAGACATAAATGAGTACTAAAAGGTAATACCCCAACCTGTTTTTGAAATTGTATCTCTAATTTATGTCATACAAGATAATAATCTTATTTAAATTAAAAATCCAGTAAAGAAGTTAATTCTTTGCTAAAAAACACAAACCTTTCTATTATTTTTGAAGGAATACTTTTCAATGATTTCCAAGGATTTGATTTCAACAACTTCAGCTTCGCTTTTTTCTTTCAGCAATTCAACTATCTGTTTCTATAAATTGATAGATCAATATCATATTTATAATTTTTAAAGTCTGTTTCAAAATATTTGGCGGTCCGCACATTTTCTTAGTACACAAATTTTGTTTTTATCTAAATACCACCTGCTTTTCACTTAGTACACTTGGTGAATAACTGCATTATCCAAATTTGACAAGTGGACCACTGCAGTACTAAATGTCATTAGTGTCATGTGCTAACTGCCTGTCCCCCTGAACACAACAAACTCCAACCAAAAATAGTTCCATTAAGGTAAAAATGGTGAAATAGAAGACTTACTGGTAACGTTTTCTTCAAGCGATTAATTGTTTTTTTTTTGTATCTGCCTGGCAGGGCATCCAATACTACTTTTGACTTTTCGAATATTTCATCAATAATCATTCTTATAATTTTACTCTACACTGAAATGAAAAAAAAAAACATTGCTGGAAAACAGGAACCTAAAAATACCATTTGCTTGCGGTACTTATCAAGTGGATTTTTGTTATTTTGATACATACACTCAGATATTGTCTCAAAATTGCTGACATATACATAAATAATTTTAACTTCCAGCGTCTTTGGCCATCATCGACGCGTCCAAACAAGCAATGCTATGGGTGACTTTAAACCTTTTAAAAGCACCCAGGTCTAAATTTAGCTTCCGATTAATTATTGTCAGTATTTCCATTTAAATTGAGAAAAATACGATTGAATAATTTTATGAGCTTTCAGAAGATGTATAAATTCAAATTCAAAAAAAAAAACACAAAACATCTAGATAAACCTATGAGCTTTAAAAAAATGTTATGTTCTACATGAAAATTTCTAGTAATGGTACAATTTAGACCCATATTACATAATTTAAAATTCTTGTCCTGAAATTCAACAAATGTAATTTATGGTTCATTTAGCAAGTCTCTCAAAAACAAATTGCATTACTTCGCCATAAATATCTAAACCATCATTTGGACTTTCCCTCAAAACATCAATAGAGTCATCCAACTCTTGTATATCCTGGTCAGTGAGAGGTAGCTCAAAACGTGGCAACACCACTTTAATGGAATCAGGTTCAGTTAAGGATTTAGTGCTTCTATATTTTTGAATGATGTTATTGTAATCTTCAGGATCTCTTCTAAATATATTGTTCATGGCTGTTAAAGATCTATTTGAATTAATAAGTGAGGCATTAAACCACATTTGTTTGGGAGTTTGGCTTCCTTCTGACCGGACTGCGTGAATATTATGAGCTTCTTTCCAGAATGTGAGGGATTTTTGTATACGTCGCCCATAAACATGATGCAAACATGCCAAGTGAATTTCATTATTGATATCTAAGATATGCCATCCTTCCATTAAGGTGAACAAATTGTAAAACTTTTCCAACACTTTTATAAAAACATCTCTCCAGAGACGCTCTATACGAATATTATGGACTGATTTTCCTGTTATAAAACTACTACCGCGATCTACTCCATTGATTTCTTCCATCAATTTGTTGATATGGACGAATTCACTTCCTTTGTCAGCTCTAACACGACTAGGAATTCCGTATTGATTTATACCACTTAAAAAGTCAGACAGCATAGATGCAGCAAGATTATTAGTGTGAAGTTGAAGAACAACTATGAGTCTACTATAGCCATCAATACATCCATTGACCACAAAGTTCCACCTACAATCAAATAAAAAAATTGGTACAGGAGGCACCCGGGGAGGCAATTAGCCTACATAATCTTCTAAAAAATAGCGTTAATCTAGGTAAGTAGACGGATGAGATAAACTAAAAAATATTATCAACAATTCTTGATAGAAATCAATGAACACCATTAAATGAGCAGGAAAATTACTTTAAATTATTGGTCAGTTATTTTCTTAAAATCAGAAAATCTATCGCTCGGTGATTTCTTATTTCTGGTCGGTTTTAACCGATAACCGACCACTATTTCGATCACTGTAATCCCCACTGAAATCCAAAAAATCCAAAGTTCCACCTAAAGATTTGGGACCGAAATCAATAAATCCTAGTTAGGGGGAGTGCACACTATGTTTAAGTTATTACCTGATGAGCTTGTGATGGGTGTCAATATGCCAAAGAGAATTTGGGCTTGCAACTCTGTAAAATAATAATTTGAAAAAAAAATTAACTTGCATATTAAAGTGGTAAAAATTTAGAGGAGTCCTTTTTTTAAGCGGTGGCAAAATGGATGACATTATCAGGTGCTAAAAACGTTTAAAATTCTCTAAATCATTACAAAGTGTGTCAGATGTTATTACAAAGTGGGTCATCTTTTGGTATTACAAAGCGCGTTAATTTTTATTACAAAGTGCATAAATTTTTATTACAAAGTGCATTAGTTTGTTTATTACAAAGTGCGTCAGTTTTTATTACAAAGTGAGTCAGGTATTACAAAGTGCGTCAAGGTGTATTACAAAGTGCATCAGGTATTACAAAGTGTGGCGTTATTACAAAGTGTGTTAGTACAGAAGTCGTTATTATAATGCAATTGTTGTCTTTTTGTGTCTGAAAAATCTGAGCCTGACTTTAAAATATTTCGGAATACTGGAATTGTTTCGGTATCAGAAATCCATGAATTTTTGCTTTGGGATTTCGTTAGTATATAGTTTTTATCCGGCCCTATTTTCGGAATTCGTCCATAAAAAATGGAAATTGAAAAAATATTAGTCAAAACAAGGAAAGATTTCCCCAAAAAATTGGTATCGGAATTTCAAATATTTTTAGCAAAATTGTTTGGTATTTCGGAATGCAAACCCTGTACGCCCCCCTTTTGATGATGATTTCAATGATTGGCCAAAAAATACCTCTCATGGGTATATAGTGAAGATATGTAATATATACCGTGAAGTCGGGTAACTTGCATCAGTGGAGGCTAACATGCATAGCCCTCAAATGGATGACCTGGCTGGTCCTTAAAATACAAAGTTAAATTAAATCAAAACAAAAATGGTAGAGCTGCGAGCGAGCGGAGCTCCGTAGTTCATTTGTTTTGAAATTTTGCTGCTTTGATTGGGCAGTCATTTGAGGGCTATGCATGTTAGCCTCCACTGATGCAAGTTACCCGACTCCGCGGTATCTGTCATTATTGTAGTAAAAAAAAAAATTAATTCAAAAACTAAATCTGTATATAAAAAGATGAAACCTATAAACACGTCTTGGGATGATTTTGGCCCATCTTCTTGTTGTACCAACAGGGTCTACCTCAGCAAGTAACTTTGCAACTCGGTCCCTTTGAACTTTAATAGGTGGATCTAAATTCATTAGCATGGCCTTGACCTCCCTTATTCCAGAGTTTGGATACTTCAAGTTAATTGATTTGATTTGAAGGGTAAGGTCATCGTCTGCGATAATAGTGTATCGTTTCCTTACTCCAATCATATTATTCCTTCTTATGAAGTTGTGTATTGTATTTGGATGGACCTTTGCCCCTAGCAAACCATCAGTGGCTATCTTGACCACAGAGGTACCTAGTGAGAGTAGCTGCTCTAAAAGGTCTTTATTGATAATATAAGCATCATTTCCTCTTTTTCCATTTCTTTTCTTGGCCATTTAACATCTAACAGTTGATTTCGCAGTCATCAATTACTAGACTGCTAATCGAGTCAATCTGACTTTTAACTCGTGCATATTGCTCATCAGTGATTACATCTTTTAATCTATCAAGATTTCGAAGGGATAGATTTACACGTTTATAAAAGCTTTCATCTCGTGAATTTACATCTGACCTACTAAGTCCTTCAACAAGGTTTTTGATATCATCATACAATTCATCTGTACCTTTGGTTCGACTTCGAACATCAGCCATTTTGTGATCATCTTCATGCTTCTTTCATCGCGCATCATCACATGTCTATTTTAAACATGGTTTAAGCTAGACTAATTCGGGAAATTTCATGTTTTGATGTACTAGATGAACAAAATATACACTGAAACCTGGTTTAAGCAGCAAAACCAAGTTTATGCTTTTTGATGTTCATCTCGTACGCCATATATCCGGCCGCCGAAAAAGTCATCCGGCCCACGGAAAATTGGCCGTCGGAAAAGTTATTCGGTCCGCGGAAATTGAGGTCGAGTTATTTTTTTTTGAGTTATGAAAAACCGAGTTGTTGCGTCCTTTTTCGTAATTTTTGGCTTGATTACAATAACCTTATCAACAATCTGGTATTCGGGAACCGAGGAGTTATAGAATTATATATTAATTTTAAATAGCTAATCTAAAAGTTTATTCAATTTATAATAACCGAGTAGTTAACAACAGGAAACAACTCAAACAATTAAAGTAAGCAAAAAAACGATAAAAACTATATTGATGATGACAATGACATCATAGTTAAACCAAAATTTAAGGGAAATGTTGTCATAACTCGTTTTTTTGTAGCTCAAAATAATAACTCGAAAAAAATAACTCGACCTCACTTTCTGCGGACCGGATAACTTTTCCGACGACCAATTTTCCGCCAGCCGGATGACTATTCCGACGGCCAATTTTCCGCCGGCCGGATAGCATTTCCGCCGGCCGGACGGCTATTCCGCCGACCGAGGAAGTATTTCGACGGCACCGAATTTCCGGCGAATTCTGACCCTGACCCCCCTGATAGCCTATGTTGCTTCACGAGGCCGAGGCTCGAGCTGGCGAAAAATTGTTCAAGAAAAAACGAGACTGTGTAACCTAGTGACCGTATCTAAAAGATTGCCGTGTGGTGAGCTTTTAAGCTACAATCCTGGCCAAAATATATTGAGAATTTAGCTTATTTCCTCGTTTTTCAAAATTTGGAATTCGGGCGAGAAAGTCGTTTTTGGGCTAATTGATAAATTTATTCGAGTAATTCGATTTGGGTGGGGTTAATTGACTTCCAGGCTATATTCTGAGCCCTGTTGGACCATTCTGGGACTTTTGAATCCTCAGATTCTAAGGTCCTAAGTCTTAAGACTCTCTTCGTATAACCTAATTTAGAGCGCTTCCAAAATACTTGTGGTTATAAGATTTCGTGGGAATTTCCCTTTTGTCTCAAATATTATGGCCAGGATTGTCTTTGAAAAGAAAAATTGCTGATTTCTGCTCTGCAGGGGGTCTAAAATTACGAGAAAAGCCGGAAAATTTGAAAAAAACCTTTTTCTGGCCATTTTGAAGCATTTTCGTCGAGTCAAAATCAGTATTTTGTGAAATTTTTCACTTTTTGTGAAGATCACTTTTACGGAAATCCAAAAATGCCAATATTTCAGAAAATTTTGAACTTTTACTGAGTTTTTGGCTATTAATTTGAAGAATGGGACATTTTTAACAGGAAAAAATGCCTCTAGTTTGAAATTAGACCCCCAGCAGAGCAGAATTTAGCATTTTCTATTTTTAAAGACAATCCTGGCCAAAATATATTGAGAATTTAGCTTATTTCCTCGTTTTTCAAAATTTGGAATTCGGGCGAGAAAGTCGTTTTTGGGCTAATTGATAAATTTATTCGAGTATTTCGATTTGGGTGGGGTTAATTGACTTCCAGGCTATATTCTGAGCCCTGTTGAACCATTCTGGGACTTTTGAATCCTCAGATTCTAAGGTCCTAAGTCTTAAGACTCTCTTCGTCTAACCTAATTTAGAGCGCTTCCAAAATACTTGTGGTTATAAGATTTCGTGGGAATTTCCCTTTTGTCTCAAATATTATGGCCAGGATTGTAGCTCGACCGCGCGAACAGATATTTTGCGTTTTTGGCGCTCCAAAGTCATAGCTTGGAATACAACAACACCGCGTGAACAGAAACGACTAAGTTCGCATGAAAGCGGGCAAAATAGGGATGGTGAAATTGACGCCCATGTGTGATCGCCCAATAATTGTTTAAGTACCTCTCGCAGACCACGCGTTCAGTCCGGGGTAAGTCTCAAAAAGTAATGTTTAAATCCTCGGACACGCAACATGAAAATCTCTGGAGTCCGGGGAATCGGCAGGGTCGTTCGAACATAATTCAACCAGAATCTTTTAGTTTCGTGACTGTTCGAATAATGTTAGATTAGATTGGTACCCGTGAAAAAGGGTAATTTGTATCATTTGAGGGAAACTTTACATTGCCTCCGAACTGCAGACCTTTCTTAGTCTGCACTTTGTCTAAGCTAAAATGTAAATTAAATGTTTTTGACTTTTGAACTTTTACAATTTTATTACCAGAAAGCTCTACTATTTGGAGGCGATTTCAGTTTCCAGTTTCCCTCCAGTGATTACTGTTTTTCACGGTAATCAAACAGTCTGATTGACATCACCTGGATATTTATTACAATAATTATCTATAGATCTTTTTTTAAAGAGGCAGCCATGTTGAATAATTATGTACTCCAGCATAAAAAAAATGATACAGCCATGCATAATTTTCAAAATATGCATGATACAGTAATTATGCATGGCTGTATTATTGTTTTTAAGCTGGAGTACATAATTATTCAATATGGCTGCCTCTTTAAAAAAAGGTCTATTGACAGTTTCTTCTTCTCTATTCCTATTTCAGCTTTATGGTTTTGCCTTCCAGCCTTCGTTCATTCACCATGACAAATACCATATTAACCATTAAAGTAATTTTACACGTTGGATGTACCGTCAATCGCTTTAAAGCCAGATTGACATTATATGTTTTTACGAGGTCTGAATCGCTGCTTCAAATACGCTGAGTTTGCACAACGATAGCAGTTGTTCAACCAATCATCAAACTTCATTTTAACATAACATTTTAATGACAAGAGATTTTTGACTTCAAAATGTTGAACAAGAATTGGAATGAATTGTCTGCGTTTTTAATGGAGCTGTGCAATGTTTGTGCAATTGGACACCAAAACAGCAACCATTTTAACCGAACCTCCACAGAATCAACTTTTTTGTACTGTCCAAGAAACATGGATCTGTTTGTTGTTAAAGAGGATGTGACGATAGAGAGAAAAAGCTGACCAGAAAGCAGTATGTCCCATGTTATCTCAAGTAATCCCATTTTAGAGCAGTTGACAGTACACAAACTTGACATTAACACTCCTTTTTATTACATTACGATATAGACAACAACTTAGCTGAAAATGATATCATTGTCAAAATATAGTCTTGGAAATTATAAATTCATGTTTTGATATGTTTGTTATTTTTATTTTTGTTATTGTTGTTTCAAAGAAAATGCTTTTGAGAAGAAAGTCATTCTAAATATTTCCTGAAGATTATTCAAAGACCCTTCAAGACCCGGGGGGGGTACTAGGTTTGCGAGGTGACGGGTATGTCCGAGCCGAAAATCGAAAATCGACCCTTTGAGAGACAAAATTTTGGTGATTTTGGGACCCTTTGAGAGACTTTTTCCTAAATTTTGGTCGAATTTTTCAAAATTTTGGTTTGATTTTCACCAAATTTTGGTCAAAATTCTTGGAAATCGTGACCCTTTGAGAGAGAAATTTTTGATGTTTGTGATTTTGGGACCCTTTCAGAGACTAACTTTTGAATTTGTACCCCTTCGAGAGACTTTTGAGGAATGAGAAAAGGTACCCTTATGGCTCGCACATACCCGGCACCCATTTTGCCTAAGTACCCCCCCCCGGGCTTCAAGAGCAGCCACCGGCAGATTTTTTGGAAATATCTGTTCTTTTTTTCCAGGAGAGTAAATTTTATGGATAAATCTAGGAGAGACTTTCCTCAAAACACCCAGGTAAAATCCAGGGGTCGCCTTAAAAACATCTGTTCTTAAAATCCAGGAACACATTTTAAAGAAAAACACATACAATTTTCCAGCGGACAATCTGTTCAAAAAAACCAGGAGCTAAATTGTGAAAAACACAACCAGATGCCAGATTTTTTTTCCAGGGAGCTTCATAATTTTCTTAAAAGGTCTCATTTTCTAGGAGCATTTTAACTTTCTTAGAGAATAGCTGTTATACTTTTCCAGGAGAATAATATTTCTAGAGAACAGGTATACATTTTCCAGGAGTCCCATTTAGAACAGATAGTTTTTTCCAGGAGAAAGGGACCTCAAGAACAGATATTTCATACTTCGTAGCCGGTGGCTGCTCTTGACCCTTCCTATAAAACATGAAAAGCTTTGTAATTTAAGCTTTATAAGGTATCTATTAAAGGGGGCATGTTTAGTGCGAGCTATGGCTGAGAAAAATTGAATACTTTGCAATATCACTGTATTTCTGACAAAAATAAACACGGCATTTCGCCTTTTCTGGATTTCAATCAATCACTGTAAAATGACTGTCATCGGGAGCATCATAGCGAAAGCTACTTGCTAGTCTATATATTAATAGCCGTAGTCTGTATGTGTGTTTGTTTGTTTTTTGTGTGTCACTTTCGTTTTCGCAAGCAATGTTTTGTTCACAGATCTGTAAAGCCCGAAGGACTAGATCTTTTATCGAAAAGTGAAGCCTAGGTTTGGAAGGATTTCCTACCAAAGTCACGTGACTAAAATATGCAATTTCACCAGTTTGAGAGATGTGAAATAGCGTTTGCCGCCTACTTTTTTTGATCTCGCGCTCCGAAAACAATTAAAATGCTAGATCCTATCCATCGGGCACGAAATTTAACAAGCCGTATATGTATAAAAGTTGCGAAGCGTTTCAGAGCGTCCTCGATTCGCAAGTTGCAAGCAAAACATTTAATGACATACAAACACTGTATATTCAACGGCGCGGCATTTGTGCAGTTTTCCTTTACATTTGCTGCAGTCTTTCCGAATATCCTATCATTTGCAAATTTTTTATAGTCCCTCTCTGTAAAAATAACATCTGTAGATTATCTCTCATTGAGAAAAATGAAGCTTCAACCGTTCAATTTTTTATTTTCTAGAATAAATAGCAAAAAAGTTTAAAGAAACAACAATATAAGAAGATGAAAACACTAAACACACTCGGGGCATTTTGAACTTAAAAAATAAAAACAAACTGTACCCTTATAATCATAAAGGTTGGTGAGTCCAGTCAAAACACAGATTTGATCTGTAGCATCACGCTTCACCTTCACTGATGCAAGTTACCCAATCTCACGGTACATGTGGTTTAAAAGAACGCAAAACTATGTATGCGTATACCGTAGAGTCGTTTAATCTCGACATACGTCTTGCAATCTCGACACCGGATCTGTAAAATAATCAAAACAAACCTTGAATGAAATTCTTGGTATCATTCTTATCGAACAAGTTCATCCATCAAACTAGAAGTTCAGTAAACATTGCAATCCTTTCAATTAAAAAGAAAGCCAAATTATAAGCAGTTTTACACAACACACGAAACGCATGCAAACTTCCTCGTAACTTTCTCGTGTCCATCATTAAAATTTTACAACTTTATTACGCTTCAAGTCACGTGATAAAAATAATTCGCGCGCTTAGCCTGGTTTCCCCTTCCTTATATATAAAAACACACGCTGTAGGCGCTAACAGGCCGCACGCCGTGATGGCCAGTATGGCGGTCACATTAAATTCAAAAGGAAACCGGGTTTCTTTTTATTATTTTCGGTTCACGGTAAAAATGTCTACTAAAAAATTCCTCGCGTGCAAAATGTTGTGTTGTTGTGATTTAGACATCTTCGTTGAAAGCATGCTAATTAGTTTTTAGCGATTACTACATCGTTAAAGTTTTCTTTTCAAATATAAGTATAAGTAATAACACTTCACATTTCTCATATTATATTAACAATCTGTGACGTGATAGAGAGAGAGTACATTTTAGTGATTGATTGATAACTTTGGTATGTATTTGTTTATGTTTGATTTTTTATTTCGAAGACCAGCCTACAGCTATGTCGAGATTGCAAGACGTATATATGTCGAGATTAAACGACTCTACGGTAAGTCTCTATTAGGGTGAGGTGGAAAGATTAAATGAATTAACTCATAAGAAGCAACAAAAGTTTTTCACATTTTAAACAGATAAATGTGGAGGAAATTTTTTATAGTTGACAACAAAATATTTTCCATGTTTTAAAGGCTTGTCAAAAGTGTGTTGACAACAAAGGTTTTCCACATTCAAAATGCACAAAGAAATTTTCAAAGTACTGTAAGTTGTGCAGAATCTGGGTTCTGGGTTCACCTTGATTCAGCCGGTTTACCGTGAATGGTCCTAAATCCGACAGCCCTGCCTAAATGCGACCCTCCAAAATAGCTACTATGAAAAAAAAATTCTATGTTTACAAACATTCCCTCTCCAAGTTGAACAATAAACTATTGCAAGGACTCTCGAAACAAAACATCTGATCTAACAAGATGACTATAATGTCAAGATGTCAATTAATGTGATCAAAAAAGTGTGAGTTGTAAAAATAATTACCTCTATTATTCTGAATCTGTTGCTCGTGTTTAAGACGTTAACAGTTTATGTAATAAAAATTATGTTTTGTATCAGAAGCAACTATTGTAATTTACTCAATTGGTTCAGTGTATCAAATCTGTCATTTTAGTTGACACTTTGGTATCTTCATTGCGTCACAGCAAAAGGTTTGTTTTTATTTTAGTTTGTATCTTTGAAAGACCCCATCGGATTTAGTTAGGCAGGGCTGTCAGATTTAGGACCACTCACGGTACCAGATGAGTTCACCTCTGTTCTCCTTGGTTCTCCTGGCTCACCTTTTTCTAATTCAGTTAAGTCAATATTGCAGAAGAAGAAGATTTTGATCTAAGGCGGCAATCACAAATATCTTCGTTTCGCGTCGCCCGACCGACTCTCGAAAATTGAGTAGAATTGAGTCGGTGAGTCGGTAAATTTGTCAGACTTTTTCTGTCAATGACCTTTCCTTCGTTCAAAAATTTTATTATTGCGAGCGGTTTCTAGCGCATTCGCAGTATTTTGACTTTGTTTATCATTACATGCGCCATTTTGGGGTCGGGGGTCACGGTGTTCAAAGGTCATAATTTTAAACCACCCATTACACGCGGTTGTTTTGGCTGCTGGCTGGCTGGCAGTTTCCTCCAAGAATACACTGCAAAAATGGATGGAAAAATGGAAACCTGAAAATTTTTACGACCGACCGACCGACTCACTTTTTAGACCCAACGAGGACGCGAAATGAAGATATTTGTGATTGCCGCCTAAGGTTGAGTGAATTAACTAACCTAAGTCAGTGAAAATTAAACCATCAAAATGGAAACAAAACATTCGATTCAGGAAATGATGATAAGTACACTACAACATAAGCCATTTCTTGCGACAATCATACAAAAATCTTGATCCAATTCAACTCATTAATAGCATGAACACCAAAGACAACAAAGTAAAAGAGAATAGCAACAACCTATTTTTGCCGCCACGTTTGTTTTGATTTTTGAAAAAGCATAATGGCATCACTTTCGCTTTGCAATAAATTCAAATAATATCAATTTACTATAACGGAGGTAATTTGTTTTATCATTTCCCGGGATGTTCTTCACGTTTGTTATCTCCTAAATATTGACGTCACGGGTCACGGAGGGTTAACTCGTTCTTCGTATCATTCTGACGTATACGTCTAATTTGATATAACGGAGGTAATTTGAGTTACCATTTCGCTGAATATCCTTTGTATTTTATCTCCTTTATATTTTGGTATCGCGCAACTCGGAGATTCGAAACGTTTTTCCCATCTCCTGCCTTATAGATGGTTGAAAGAATGGAAAGTTAAAGGTACGCACACACGATAGCAAAACTGCTTCGCTCATGTACATTCGCTTCGCAAAAAGTCAAATTTTTGCTTCACTTTTTTTTGCTGGAGAAAGCTTAAAGTTGCCTATCTAGCCCTTCGGGCTTTACAGATATCTGTGGTTTTGTTCTTTTAAAAGATGATTTTTGCTTCTTGCTCCACAAATGTGTTAAATCAGATTCGCGCCGTTTTATAAAGACTTTGTTTTGATTGATAGATTAGACTTTTGTTTTTGTTTTATGTTTTCGAATGTAATTAACGACCTTATTTGATTTGAGACATTCGAATTCTTTTCAAAACAAAAGAAAATCTTTTAAACAGAATCTGTTAAAGAAAAGAACAAATATAAAATAAAACATAAGAATCACAAGACAAGTTTGTTAGAACAACAGCAACATTAAAAATACATTCAAAAGGCGGTAAAAACTAGAGTTCTTTCTTCGTAAAATCTATGTCGATAATTATTTTGCTGTAAATCTAAGTCATTGTTGAATTTGAAAAGTTATCGAAGTTATGGCGAAGTTATTTTATAAAAAGCAACATAAAATTGCGCTATCACGCTTTTTTGTCTGCGTGTCCTAGCTGCCTTCCGGGGGGACTATGCTTCGAATGGTTGCGAGCTGACTTTCGGCCCTGCCCATCGGACCCTTAGCAGAATAAAGAGGATAAGAATATGGAAGCCTATTAGGGCCATCGTAGCGCGTTCTTATTATTGAAGACGCGCGGGTGAGCAACACCGATTCTGCATCTTCGCGTATTGTATTTTTTCCATTTTTTGATGACGCGTGAAAACAATAGCAAAAAAATTGTCTCGCTTGTTCATTTTTTTTTTACGCGGGAGAAATTCCTTATTTTCGTCTCGCGTGTGAAACGGCATACCGGATAAGTGGGATGGGGAACCCGGGAACCTAAAGTGGGAACCTAAATGACTACCTGAAAAGTGGGATGGGGGAACCCGGGAACCTAAAGTGGGAACCTAAATGACTACCTGAAAAGTGGGATGGGGGAACCCGGGAACCTATAGTGGGAACCTAAATGACTACCTGAAAAGTGGGATGGGGGAACCCGGGAACCTAAAGTGGGAACCTAAATGACTACCTGAAAAGTGGGATGGGTGAACCCGGGAACCTAAAGTGGGAACCTAAATGACTACCTGAAAAGTGGGATGGGGGAATCCGGGAACCTAAAGTGGGAACCTAAATGACTACCTGAAAAGTGGGATGGGGGAACCCGGGAACCTAAAGTGGGAACCTAAATGACTACCTGAAAAGTGGGATGGGGGAATCCGGGAACCTAAAGTGGGAACCTAAATGACTACCTGAAAAGTGGAATGGGGGAACCTAAATGAATACCGGAAAAGTGGAATGGGGGAACCTAAGTGGGAACCTAAATGAGTGGGATGGGGGAACCTAAGTGTTTAAATATTTTTATCGGATCAGGTTGACATTACAGGGCCCATGGGCGCCAAGCGTATAAGTCACTCTCGATATGAAAAATAAAACGTATCGTATAGTAACTCCAAAAATGTTCATTCTGTATGCAATGAAAGAAAGACTTTCACAATAGATTACCATTTTTGGCCTAAATTTGCCGTGATGATCACAATTCGTAATACTCACTGTGAAAGCAAATGGCAGTTATATTCAAGTGAAAACAAAGGTAACCATGGCAGCTAGTCCAGAAAGCTGGACTAAGCAAAGTAGATATGTTTGAGTTCCCGTAGTGGAATCAAGTAGCACAAAAAGTTTGTTTTGTTCTCGTAAATTATTCTCAAAGCTTTCATTCATCACGAGAGAGAGCCTGGTTTTTGAAAACATAGAATTGTTCTAGAAATAAAATGTGTCTTGATTTGACTGTGATAACTTTTATAAAAGAAAACTCAGCAATTACACGCTTTTTTTTATAAGAATGGTGTAAATCTATTTCATCATGGATATTCTTAACGTTTTTGGGGAAATCATCCTAAAATATTCTTACAGCACATTCTTAGGTTAGGATCCTAATTCATAATAGATTTAACATTTAGTACATACGTCTCAAGCATAAAATGGCACTTTTGTAAAAGCAGTGAAACTAACTTGGGGATAATTGATAATTTATAATTGAAAATACTCTTAAAATGGTATTCTTAGCTTTAGTAGCAAAATTCCATGATGGTGATATTATTAGCATTTTTGACCATTTTCATCATGGACATTCTTATAAAGTGTATTCTTATAAAAAAAGCGTGCATCGTAAGTCACTTGAGAATTGAATTTGGAATTTCTTACCTTTTAATCATCAAAGGAGTTGAAAAGAATTGTATTTTTTTGCAATAGAAAATGATCCTGCACTAATGTAATCGTAATTCGTTACCTTTGAGAAAACTGGGAAGTACATTAGTGCAGGATCCGTTGATTCATTACCTATAAGTAATACGCACTTGATTTCACACAGAAAATGATCTTTTTTGAACAATAAAGGAACTTGCAAGATGTGATGTTTGTATTTGTATTGTAATTTTTAAAAATGTAAAAGCTTTCACTACTCCCATTAGCTTTAATGCAAATTGTCTTCTGGTCAAATGGAAATGAACGTTCTCCATCTTAGTTGAAAGTTGTTTAAGATAATAACATTTAACACTGTTTGTTATTGCTGACAGTCTGCCTGAATGGAATTCTCCAGTTTGCTTTCACAGTTTGTATTTCACAGAAAGCCCAACCGAGACACTCGCGGTAGGCTAAATATGGTCAGATTTTCCAAATTTTACACCCTTAGAGTGCACTTATTCTCATTTTTGCACATTTCCACCCTTACAGTGCACTTTGGGAAGCTTGGAAAAAAGGGCTTACGGTAGGTCGTTTACCTTGAGTGCCCCCCCCCCCCCATTGATCTAGGCTTATGTGTATTGGAACGTGGCTAGCCGTGCAATATGTTCTATTTTACTATCAAACATTTTTAATTAATGAAGTGTATTCACACGCTGTACTGCTTGGTTGGTACAGAAAGAAAAACGAGCTAGAATCCGTAGAATGCGAAGCAACCCCAGCCCTGACCCGAAAATTGGAGCTGCTTATAAAAAACAATGTGTATTGCATCAAGAGTGAAAAAAAAGAGATCGTAAATAATGTTTTACTAGATTCTGTATTTAAGCAAATTAGATCCGTGCAAAAGAAAGAAGAGGCTCTAAGTTATCCATCGAGCTATGAACAATCTTCTAATTCCTTCTAGATTTGAAGATATGACGTTTTAAAGTTTAAAGTTTAAAGTCAATTAAGTCAATTTACCAAAAAGAACCTTTCAAAAAGATGCACTATAAAACTGCTGATAAATAAACATGCTTTTTTGAGCTAATTGAATAAATAAATTCCCTTTGTTTTATTTTCAACATTATTGTTTGCGAACCGTAATGTAAAAAGTAAATAATTGGTGTTCTTATTATGATAAAAGGTTTTTTCTTTCATTGAATATGATATCTTTCTTATCTTTATGTATTTGTTTTTAAAGAAAAATATTTCAATTCTATTAATAATTAAACAACTTAGGTTCCCACTTTAGGTTCCCGGGTTCCCCCATCCCAGTTTTCAGGTAGTCATTTAGGTTCCCACTTTAGGTTCCCGGGTTCCCCCATCCCACTTTTCAGGTAGTCATTTAGGTTCCCACTTTAGGTTCCCGGGTTCCCCCATCCCACTTTTCAGGTAGTCATTTAGGTTCCCACTTTAGGTTCCCGGGTTCCCCCATCCCACTTTTCAGGTAGTCATTTAGGTTCCCACTTTAGGTTCCCGGGTTCCCCCATCCCACTTTTCAGGTAGTCATTTAGGTTCCCACTTTAGGTTCCCGGGTTCCCCCATCCCACTTTTCAGGTAGTCATTTAGGTTCCCACTTTAGGTTCCCGGGTTCCCCATCCCACTTTTCAGGTAGTCATTTAGGTTCCCACTTTAGGTTCCCGGGTGCCCCCATCCCACTTTTCAGGTAGTCATTTAGGTTCCCACTTTAGGTTCCCGGGTTCCCCCATCCCACTTTCCAGGTAGTCATTTAGGTTCCCACTTTAGGTTCCCAGGTTCCCCCATCCCACTTTTTAGGTAGTCATTTAGGTTCCCACTTTAGGTTCCCAGGTTCCCCCATCCCACTTTTCAGGTAGTCATTTAGGTTCCAACTTTAGGTTCCCGGGTTCCCCCATCCCACTTATCCGGTATGCCGTTTCACACGCGAGACGAAAATAAGGATATTCTCCCACGTAAAAAATGAACAAGCAAGATAATTCTTTTGCAATTGTTTTCACGCATCATCAAAAAATGGAAAAAATACAATACGCCAAGATGCTACCGTGAAAAGCACAGCTCAAAATCATATATTTACGCTGTGCCGACGAATCGAGATTCTATTCATCGCGCAATCAGCGAAGACAAAAGTAACCATGACGACCATCCAAGATCTTGGATGAGCGTCATAGTCGATATTTTTATTCCCGTCGTTGAAAACACAACTTACAAAAAGTCATCAATGCTTTGTAAAAAGAGTCAGTGATAGAGAATCATAACATAAAGTCTGTCTATTATTTCGATTCAATTAAAGTGACATTTCCATAATTAAAAGTTTAGTAATTACTGTTATACATTTGGGGATCATGTAAAAGATTTCTTTCGAAATAAACTCATTTCAACTACACTTGGAGGTTTCTGGGGAATTCGTAAATAGTAAACTGCATACTGATACAGTCTGCTAGACATTAATATGGTAATATTTGCTCTTCATCTTTGACTTTTTCTACAGTGATTAGATTGACACATGCGCGATAAAATTTCTATTATTTGTCTTCAGAGGTTACTATTTTCTTTGAAAACTTAACCTCTGATACTCAGGGTACGAAGATGCAGAATCGGTGTCGCTCACCTGCGCGTCTTCAAAAATAAGAACGCGCTACGATGGCACTAATGGGCTTCCGTATAAGAAACAAGGGAAATTGTGTGAATTTTAATTCACTTTTTGGGACTAATTAGACGATGTTATCGTCCGTTACAGTGATAATAAAGGCGGGAAAAATGGCGGTATGGCGTTATGGCGGTAAACGGAAAAAAATCAGCGGGAGAGTTTCGAAGAAACGGACGATACCAATTTGGCGCACCTTCACTAAACGATTTTGCCTGACTGGCGGGTTTTCGAGATTTTCCGTTTGCGTTTTTTGTTCGAACTGAGTACAAACAGTGGAAACAGCTAAACGTTTGAGAAAGATGGCTGATGAAATTTCACTCAGATTGTTTTTATGAGATTTATTTTCATGGTGGAGAACAATTATTTCTACTTTTATTAGTCTTTTTTATGCATGAATTTTTGTGTACAGTATATAAGTCTTTAGTATGTCAGTAGGGATTAGATTCCTCAAGATTTGCTTTTGGAAAAATCTTTTTGAATATGAACAACAACCTGACTGACTTTCCCCTCAAGATTCCATTTTAATCAGGTATGTTTTCCATTCTTTCCATTCCTTGAAATTTTCAGCTCGTGCTTTTATGTGGTTTATGTGCACGAGCTCTCACTCTATTCTCAACTACTTTATACCTCAAACTACTTTTTGATTTTTGATTGAAAATACTTTCCTTCATGTATATTTTTTCATGTTTGTTTCTAATCTAGTATTTTATTTTCCCAAGTTTCTAGGAATAGAACCTTTTAGAACTGGTGTTACAAATTCTAATTCTTCTTATTTATTGGGTGTTCAGATTGCCACTTCAATGGACATGGACAAGCTTCTTTGAGATTTTTCTCGAAAAGTAAAAAGAGGGTGTTCTTAGGTTAGGTAGGGGCAATTAATTGAACCAGAACGTAGTTTATATATTCAGTTAATTCCAGATGTACGAGTACATGAAAAACAAAACGTTTAAAAGTCATCATAATTTTTTGGCAGATTCACGGTGTGAAAGGTTGAAATTTTTCATGAATTGCACCTATTCACTTCAAATTCATGATATGTGCCATTCCAAGGTCTTCTGACATTACATCATGTATATACCCAATAGGTGATTCGTTGTAAGTGACGTAAAATAAGTCAATACGTCACTTTCAACCAATCAGCTGTGGACGACAATGGTGCATATCAAGAGTTAACCAAAAATGTTTTTGTGAAATCACCAAAAAGGTTTTGGTAATAAGTTTCCCTACTGCTTATATACCTTTTTATAAAATTATTTCGTGTTATTTTGTGAAATTTGTGAAATTGAACCAGTAGAACGTGGTTGGAAAATTGTTCTGTACGTTATATGAAGAATAAAACCAGTCAAAACAATCAAAAATGGTACTGCCAAATGCAAGCTGTAAATACTCATGTTGCTACCCCAAAATGTAAAAATTGTACTTACACATTCTCAAGCAATTGTTATTCCTTTACTATTCTACTACAGGTCAAGACATTCAGCGACAAAATTTTTTAGCATAATCTTGGGTTGCGGGAATTAAAATATTTCATATATATAATTTTTTGACTTATATTTTTTTATAAATAACTTCAGATTGAATGAATATCTCAAACAAAATTTGGTGAATTGTGTGGCAAAGGAATGTTTATATCATGTAAAAAAATTCCAGAAGTATGCCAATTTTAGCAATTTTTTAACAAGAAATTTGGCTGTTTGAAAAAAGAAACTGACTGTTGTCGCCCTTTGCTGAAAAAACAAGATTTTGATTGGGATATCTTTTGGGCATTTTTTATTTGCAAATTTCTTCCAGTCTGTACAGAGAGTATACACACCAGATCTGAAGTCAATCTGAAGAGTGCTCTAGGATTTATGGTAATTTTAATGCTACATAAGTTAATGTAAAATATGGTTTCGCAATAGCAGACAGTATAATGTTTATATAAAGAAGTTGTTTACACTGTAAACATCTCCGCCACTGCTTACTCCACCCGAATTTATCACGCCTCTCCTAAACTATTCCCTTTTTTAGTGATCTTGTGTAGACGATATGATCGTCTAGGGACTAATTTGACCAAATTTCTAGCTTTCTGGGGGCAAAAAGTTGAAATTTTACTATTTCTCCGATTCTTAGTGGGACTGAAGTTTGATTTTCTGATTTTTCAAACTGCCATGTTTAAAAAAAGGCACCCTAAAAGCTGGCACATACCCATACCCTTCTCTTGCCTAATTACCCCCCCCCTGCCTTTTTTCGACGAATCTCGTGTCATGTCTATTATTTCACTCAGCTTATCTTGACATCAAAGTTTTCCTTAACATCAAGAACTACTCTTAGGTTCCAAATAAACGGGCCCCCACGCTTGTTAATTTTTCAAAAATTTTCCAACCCCCCCGGACCTTATTAGGACCCCCCCGTTTATTAATCTCTAAGAATATTTTCAGCTGTCAAAGAGAAGGACCCTTATTTTGCTCTAAATAGTCTGATGTTAGCCTATTTTTACCTTATTTTTGGGTTTCAGAAGTACAATTTCCAACCCCCCCGGCAATCAGGTCCCCCCTGTTTATTAGAATCTAGAACATTTTCCAACCCCCCCGTTTATTCGAACCCCCCGTTTATTTGGAACCTAAGAGTACGGCAAATGTAACGCGAACGAAGCGAGAAAAAAATCTAATTGCAGAGCCGTCTCGGACATCGCTGGTCGCCGGTATGGTGTAATTTGGGATTGACGCCCTTCCTGCTTACTGATCATTTTTGCCACAAAAATACTTTTCAAAATATGGGAGGGATAGAGTCAAACTTTGAAGATAATTCTTCCCTTTAATTTTGATTTCATCGTGTTTAAGCCACCTTCCCAACATCCAAATGACTTTAAATGCGTTCAGCAAACAGCTAAACGGGCGTGCGACGCGGTACCGGCTAGTGTTATTATAATATGGGTAAAATGCGCCTTTTTATCCTGACTGACATTTGAGCCGTTACTAGCAACCCTGACCTAAGCAATTCCAAACAACAAAACCAAACAACAAAGATGAGATACTCCTGACCGTCGATGATACTCCCGTCCATGTACGGAAAAAGAATTGCTGAAGCATGGGTACAAACAGTAATTGTGAATAAAGTCACTTTGTACCCAAAACTATTTTTACTGATCGAATACACTAGTATAGTTTATACCCGCTTCAAATACCTTTGTACCCGTGATCTAGCATATACTTTGTACCCGTGATCAAATATATCAAGGAATTATTATAGACACTGGAAAAACAACTAGCTGATTTTTGCCAATTTCTCATGTACAAGCCTTGTCCGCAGTAAGGACATTATTGTTCACCCTCCTTCCACCATTAAATGATTTTTCGTAGTATTTTTTTGCAGTCCCTCATCAAAGAGCACTTATCCAATTCCCAAAAGAGACTTTAAGCTTTCCTCTGAGATTCAAACTCAGCTAGTTAATTGGTAATAATACGTTGTTATGACGTCCTCTGATGATTTTGTTCTCACACCAGATTACATACCGTGAAAAGCGAGATTCTTTTCATCGCGCAATCAACGAAGACAAAAGTAACCATGACGACCATCCAAGATCTTGGATGAAGTTCAAAGTTGATAGTTTTATTCCCGTCGTTGAAAACACAACAAAGAAAATATCATCAATGCTTTATAAAAAGAGTCACTGATGGAGAATCGTAACATAAAGTCTGTCTATTATTTCGATTCAATTAAAGTGACATTTCCATAATTAATAGTTTGGTAATTACTGTTATACATTTGGGGATCATGTAAAAGATTTCTTTCGAAAGAAACTCACTTCGATTACACTTGGAGGTTTCTGGGGAATTCGTAAATAGTAAACTGCATACTGATACAGTCTGCTAGACATTAATAAGGTAATATTTGCTCTTCATCTTTGATTCTTTCTACAGTGATTAGATTGACACATGCGCGATAAAATTTCTATTATTGGTCTTCAGAGGTTAATATATTCTTTGAAAACTTATAACCTCTGATACTCAGGGTATTGGAAAAACGGAGAGGAACTTATTTACTCGTTGTCAAGAACACGCTACGAAGAAGGACAGTGCTATACATGACCATCTGAAGGAGTGCTCTGAAATCGAATATTTAACGACCCTCTTGACTTTCGGTGTTGATAAACCTAATTATCGTTCTATTAGAATTAACATTGTTAATGACAATACAAAAGTTATTGATTCAAGTGATAATTGGTCCTCTATCTTATTCAAAGAAGCTTTATGTATCAAACGCCTCAAGCCAGTTCTAAACAATGGTTTGAAAGCGTCTAGGGATTTGTATCTTTTTTAAATGAACTTTTTTAATTTTTTTTTTTTTACGCGCGCAGCGCGTCTCCTTCGGTATAATGTGCGCGCGGTCGACTAAGTTCCTATATATCGCTCAATCATTTTCAAAATTCTAAGTTCGTGTATGACTACATGACATTAATTTTCGTATCAATTTTTAAATCCTCAGATCACTCCGATCGCAAGGTGAAGGATCCTCAGTGCTTTATATTTTAAATAATGAGATTGCTCCAAAACGAAAATCTTCCAACCCCTCCTTATTTGTAAAAATATTTTCAGCTGACAGAGGGAAGGAAGGCTCTTTTTTGCTCTAGAAAGCCTGATTTTAGCTTATTTTTTGGTTTCTAGAATTAAAATTGCCAACCCCTCCGACAATTAGCCCCCCTACTAAGAACCTAATAAGAGTAGGATACAGTTTGTTTGTTGGGTCTTGGTTTTAACCATAGACATTACTGTGGTTTAATTGTGAAGACAAAATTTCAAGGTAAAGAGTTTCATATTCAAGTTAAAATCTTCATACAGTACTCAACAACAACAGACAGGCCTGTCTGAGAAAAATCAAATCAAAAACAGTCGAAAAGATGACTTTCGGAGTAGGGAATGTCAAAGACAAAGGGAAAGGGGGAAAACGCAACAAAAATATTTTCAGATGAACTTTTAATTTGGAGTTCTTCCATAAAATACACTAAAATCAAATCTGATGAACTAAGAAATTTATAAAACTACTTGACCTGATCCAAATATTTTCAGCTTTTGGTACTGTCCGTGTGAAGCCAAACAGTTTTTCATCACTGCATACAAAAAATTTGAGATTCTTGAATGTTTGCCAATAATATGCGAGATTTCTGATAACATAATAAGGGAAATGTAACTCAATGTAATGTCTTTTACCTTATTGGAACTAATTTTCGCGGGAACTAATTTTCGCGGTCGGAAAAAAATATCCGGAAAATTGCATTTCGCGGGTTTTAATTTCTGCGATTTTTTCCATTCTGGAATTTTCGCGGGTTTTAATTTTCGCGGTTTTGCCCTTTTTTGGACAAATTTCTTTCATTTTCCTAGATAAAATTGGAAAAAAATGTATTTCACGGGAATTAATTTTGCGGTTTTCAGCCAGGGGGCGGGGGGGGGGGGGTCCATGTACAAAAAAGCGGCATGTATCATGGGGTGGGTGTTTTCAGAAAGATTTTGCTTTTTAGTACTTGTGTACTATACATGGGGGTGTCAGGGTCAAATTTCTGATTTGCTGTTTAGTATACGTGTACTATACAGGGGGTGTCAGGGTCAAATTTCGGATTTTCTGCTTAGTATTTGTGTACTAAATAAAAAGCCAAAATCAATTCAAATTGTGATTTATTTTAAATTTTTGTCGAATTTTTTTTAAATTCTCAATTTTTTTTGTCAATTCTCGAGAAAATTTTTTGAAAATTTTTTTATGGGAAAAATAAAAAAACTTGCCTCAAAGTTTCAAGTTTTTTGGCTTAAAATTTTTATTTTATGAAGGGGTGTAGGGGTATATTTGGTAGTTTTCTGGATAGTATATTGTACTATGTAAGGGGGTGTTGGAGGTATATTTGGCAGTTTGCTTGATAGTATATTGTATTATACAGGGGGTGTCAGGGTGTATTTGGGAGTTTGCTGGATAGTACTGGATAGTATATTGTAAAATATAGGGGATGTTGCGGTATTTTTGGGAGTTTGCTTGATATTTTGTACATTTTGTAGTATAGGGGTGGGTGGGTGTTTAAAATCGAAATTTGCTACAAACCGTACAAAGTACTGATACATGCCGCTGTTTTGTACATGGACCCCCCCCCCCTGTTTCAGCTCTCAAAATTTTTCGCGGGATCAAATTTTCGCGATTTTGACGAAAAACAGCGAAAAACGCTAAAATTAAAACCCGCGAAAATTAGTTCCATTTAAATACCATATGACGAGCGATATTTATAAAAGTTCTCTCCCAATTCTCTCGTTTGCGACAAAGGTCCTTGACTTTTTAAGTATCTCAACAATCATTACGGATTGACGATAATCAAGAAATTATTCACATTGTTTTACTGTTTCAAAAATGTTGTCTTTTTTAACCATTATTACAACCAACGCATACGTTTCAATCATGGAACTCCTATTTCCTCTGCTTTTCTTTTCCATGCATATCGAAACAAAAACATAGGTAGAAAAAGACTCAGTGCTTTCAATCTGATTAATCCAATGATGAAGGGTGGTTTCTTCTCTATCGAAATAATACTGTACATCATCTGCATTTTCAATTATCAATCTAGAAACTTTCAAATACATCTCTGAAAAATCTGCAACACCCCTCATAGACTATGCTATAGTCTAAGACGAATCACTATCTAAGAAAAAAGCCCAAAGCCGAAGAAAATTCGCAAACGGGCTTTTTTTGCCGAAAAGAGTTTACAGTCGGTAGAGTTGCCAGTCTTAGACTATACGATTTTGGCGCAAAATACAAAAACAGCCAAAATCGTATGAATTTGAGTTTCTGTATGCGAGGCCAGCCGTGTTTGGTATTCGAAAAAGTCAAAACAAAAAGAAAACTGGCGGGAGAGAGAAACTGAAATTCCAAGAAATAATATTTTTCTTTTTGGATACCCTCTCCCTTTTATTCCCTTTATATTTTCTTGGAACTACACCTTTTTTTCTAAGAATAACAAATTTTTATCAACAGCCATTTTTAAATAAGTTTAACTATTCTCCTTGTCGATCGGGCAACGTCGGCCGTTTCAGAAGCGCACCCTGGTGCACATCCCTAACCCCTCACCCCGCCGGCGGTGCACCCACCCGGCGGTGCACAGGTGTGGTAGCTTCTTCGGAGTAATGGCGATCATAACAGTTAGCCTAACTCGTCAGTCAGACTTATTTATATATAATAGTACTAAGACCTTCGTATAAGTAACCCCAAATAACCATTTTTCGGCAGCCGGCTTGGCCTAGTGGATAGGGCATTGGTATAGAAACCTATAAGGTTCCCGGTTCGAGACCCCCTTTGGTCACCATTCAACTTGAAGTCCAGCCAGATGCATCTGAAGCTTTAGCCGAATGTAAAACAACAACTTTTCTTTGCTTTGGTTTTTACGCTTTGATGAGTTGAATTGGATCATGATTTTTGTACGATTGTCACAAGGAATGGTCGATAGTAAACTTTTCTTAATATTCATTTCTGGATTTGATGTTTCGTTTACATTCTGTTGGTTTGGAATGAGCTGGACTGGAATGAGAGATGATACAATCTCCTGGTCTTGGAAAAACAGGACATTTTATCAACTTCCACAACAAACTAACTTCAATTTTGTTTGTATATTTACATAAATCGTACGAAGGCAAGTGACTGTGAATAAATCTGACCATGTTATACCTGAAAGATTACATTACTTGCAATATGAAAAAAGTTTGCACCCAACGAATGCAATGCTGACAATGCAACAATGGGAAAATGGTTGATGAACTGATTTTAGCTAAAGATTTAAACACGGAGCAAAATTGACTGGTTAATGATTGAATTTCCCTTGGTTTTTTTTATCTACAACAATGAATTAACTGCTAGGGTTAGTGACAGTTAGTGAAAACTCGTTGCGGTTATAAATTTCAAATTTTAAAGCTGATAACCGGATCCGGAACACCACGGCCCCAATATGAAGAATGTTATGTTATTGGTCAGCCTAAGCTGAGCATTCAAATAGGTAAAAATTTCTTCCATCAGCATCATAAGACGGCAAAAAAAAATCCGATTTTCCGATCTCACTTTGATTTCTAAACTTTCTTCCGATCGGGTTAACTTTTTGGGTACTTTTAGCGTGCGTTTTTACAGATCATAATGTGGTGTTTCAAGATGGTGGCTTAAGCGATAAGTCAGATGTGATAAGTCAGTGTTGTACCAAAGTATTTCCAGTGTAAATCTGCTGCAAGCTTCAATTTTTGTCATTTATTTTTTTAACTCGGCAAATCAAACACATGATTTTCATCAAGGGGATTCTTTTTCTATATCTTTTGAAGGTTTAAAGCCGTTTGCTCAAGTTTTTGTTTATGTTGAATTTTCTGATACTTTTTATTGCTGCTTTTTAAAAATTTTTGCAATAAAAACATATTTTTCTTGTTTGCCTCTAGGGGGGATTGATGGTTTTATAATGTTATTGGAATTTGATAAAGTTTACAAAAGTACAGCTACTGTCTAAATTTGAAGAAGACTGGATGCAATCGTGCTTTTTTGGACTTGGACGTGTTTGATAAGGCGAATCGCAAAAAATTGTTTGGTTCCCGTCATTTCTATTTTAAAAAGTGGGATTCGTTCGGTCGAAAATATTTTTCTGTTAAGAAGCAGCTACTACATCTTGTTGAAAGGGAATCCGTGTGGACTGATCCGAATTTTAAAATTGAGAAACCGTGGTGGATAAACTGGTTTTCAGTTTACTCTCCATTAGCATGCGGCTCTCTACTTCGATTTGAAAACTTATAAACACAGAGCGTGCAGAGGTCGACAGTGGAAATCCAGCAAAGCAGCGGAAAAGCTTTCCGACTCTCCAACTCTACCTGCTGACCGTAAATCAGGGTCGGTCAGATGACGGGAACCAAATGATGACATCACATCTCCTATTATTGGACTTGCAAAATTATGACAAATGGTCTTTGGAATTTGTTCAATTATATTAATATTAATATATACAGTTCTTGTTGAAATTGATCAAACTATTTTTCACGCAGTTCTGGACGCAGATTGTGTTTTTCTAACCTTTTCTAACCTTGGCGCACGTTTTGACTGAATGATGGAATGGAATGAATGGCGATAACAGTTTATAATACATATCTCTTATCAGACTTGCAGAAAGCAGACTGCAGAAAGTTATGAAAAATGATTTCTAGAATTTAATGAATTATACCGTCAAGTTACACAACATGCACACTCTCGTCACAACTTGCACAGCCATAACAAACAGATCCATCTGGTCTTCATTTAACACTGTTTTAAAGTTTAAAAAACACTGCCAGTGCTTGGCACAGAAGAGAGGACTCCCAGTTGAAATTAATTGCTACTCCGCTGCCCTGTTGAATTTATTTATTATGGTCGTGTGTTTATTCCGCCAAGGAGGTAAAGCGATCGCCCAAAATCATAGACCAATCAAAAGCGAGTTTAAAGCAAAACGGGGGAAAAATGAGCTTCCCCCCATAGTTATGAATTTTAAGTTTTGCTTTCGATTATCATTTGCGACCAGCAAAGCCTTCAAGATGGTTGTGTGCATGTTGTGTAACTTGACGGTACTAAACTACAAAATTTATTTACGCAGACTGGATGCAAGTTGTGTTTTTCAAGATATTTTGTGACTTTGCTTCAAGTGCAAAGTAGGACAATGATCAGTCACATTTTTGGACCTACCTTGAGGTCCTATAAATTAACCTATGTTAACAATTTGTTCAACAGTTCTGGACGCAAATTATGTTTTTCTCTCAGGCTTGTTTTAAATAATTTTAAATCAAGTTATCAAATGTTTTACATTATTCAACATTTTTAGTCTACTCTGTTTCAGTACATCTCTTACATCTGTTAACCCACTTATTAAAGCTATCTAGCTAAGCTCTATTGGCTGACCTTCCAGCCTTGGCTGGTTTATACTTCTTAAAAGGTTTATTGCATTGAATACGGATGTAAATAATTTGAAATCACCTCACATGTACAATTAAAATTTTTCTTGAACTTGGAGATTTTCTTCCCCGCGTTCATTCTAAAACGTGGAAAACTTTAGTTGTGAATTTAGAGATCTTTTGCAACGTGTGTTTTAAACGTGGAAACTTTTGTTATGGATTTTGAGATTTTCTTACCGTCAACTGCTCCAACTTGGGACTATCTTGGGACCTCCAAAGTCATTTGATTTGAGTTAATGAACGGCGTATTAAAAAAATGGCAAAACGATGGAGCGTTTGACGTCACTCGCGCGGCAAGTTACACACTAGCCTATACTAGACGTCACCCGCGTTTTTTTACGCAATTAACGTCTATTCCACTTTGCGACTTTTTCGAATGTTTTGACGTCACTTTTAACTTTCGAGGCTCCTGCAGTAGCAAAATAATCGAATTTGCGTCAAAACACTTGAAAGGCTTCTATTTTTTGAATATCGTCAAAGTGGAACTCACTAAGAAACGAGATGAGAAATCCCGGTTTTTACTGAGGCGCTCGCTAGTTACACACGCGTTATTTGTTAATCCCATCGGGCGATAGGCGGTTAGGCAGCGGGCGTTCTCTAATTCTCCAATCGGCGCTATCAGTGAAAGGCATTGTGACATGTTATGAAAGGAAGTATGATTGATAAACTTGGTGGAGTTATCAAAACAAATTTGTTGTCAAAGAGATTTAACAAGTTAGTGAAAATACAGACCAGATATCCCATCTGCAAAAGTTTCGCCACATGCATTTAAAAAGTGATTTCCTGGCATGACAATTTATTTTATTTTCTGACATATTTTTGGAAATTTTGATTGTTTCCAAGTATGTGACATTTTTTGCTCTTGCAGCATGCTTTTGGATATCATAAAATGGCTTCTGTTAGGGGAATTTTTTCCTATCGACATTCTTTCAGATTATGAAATGCATTCTGTCGGAAAATATGAAGTAAGTAGTAAGTACAAATATGTAGGACGTTTATGTGTGCTTCTACTCTAACAGCAGCGATTACTGATACAAATATTTCTTCTAAGAATTATGAATACTCTTCTTATGAACATTCTTCTAATTATTATCTTCTACTATTCAAATTCAGGTTTGTGCATTCACATTAAAAGCGTCCGGAACATCATACTTGAATTGGAGGATTGGGATGAAAACGAAGACGAAAATGGGGACGAAGATATAAAATACATAAAAAGTCTAGTATTGAAAGTATAATGGGCTTAGGTGTCGAAAACCGAAGATACAAGCCCATAGTAATGTATTTTGGGGTTCAAAGGCTGTCAAGCATGCTTAAATGATATAAAATACATAAAAAGGTCTTAGATGTCGAAATCCGGCGATACAAGCCCATAGTAATTTCTTCAGAAGCTATCATAATTAGTATCAATCATACTTAATTGATGTAAAAAGCATTTTGACGGTCTTTTCGTAAAAGCAGGTCGAAATTCGACCGTACCACGACCGTCAATCAAGCCTAATAATATTACTTCTTTTGGGGTTCAGAAGCTCTCTGCAAGCACGGTTGATAAAATATAAAATGTAAAAACTGGAGTTTGGAGCGGTATTCCTTGGCGTTCATAGTTAACGTAAATAAAGCCTGGGATACACACGGGGACGAGGTTGGCGCACCCCCAAAATTATTTTTCCAAAATTTGTTACCCAGCCTAGAACTTTGTCATCGCAGCCACCTGATTAACATCATTTGATCTCTTTTCTGATTCTCTTTTTCAATTTTTAGTTTAAGATAAGAATAATTCCAACATAAATATTTTTGGACTTGCCCTTGACCTCTATAGATTACTCCAACTCCGTATTCCATTACTTAGAAAACAAAGAGAAAGGCAAATATTTCAATCTTTTGTTGTATTGCATCAATGGGTACAAAAACTTTATGCATCACCTGAAATTGATTCTTTAGGTAAAGTCAATATTTATTCGAAGGGCACGTCTCTTTTTTCTAAAACAACTAAGAGAGCTCCCTAAGCAAAACAACTATCTACGCTGCGGGCGTACTACGGCCAATATAAAGGTGGACTCACTCACAAAGATAAAAAACAGCGCTTTTCTTAATAATTAAAATACGCTAGTGTAAGAAGTGTAACCAAGCCTTTGTAAACATTCATCGTGAGCCTTTTTAATGGCTGCTTGATTCAGGAAAACTTTGCTTCGAATTCCCATGAAGCCCACGGCTAAGCCCAAGGGAAACATTGCTTGGTGGGCTCGCCTTCTCGGCTGCCGTAATCTTGGCACGCAGTAAAAATGGTAGAAGTGTAGCGAGTGGAATTCTAGCGAGTGGAAATACAAGCGAATCGGATAGAATGGACCGAATGGCATGGCAATTTTTTATCTATTGCAATTAATTGAGATAAATTAATTGGATATGGATTGATTCCCACAATTAATTGGGCCAATTCTAAAGTATTGAGTATTCAAGATTTGATCACTGACATTGATTGACTGTTTTTTCTTCATCAATCAATTGGGCCATTCCAGAATTTGTTTGAAACTGCTCTGGGCTGGGTGGGGGCGACATAATATGGGATTTCATTCCGAGGCAAAAGTGTGCAAAATTTCCAAGGTGAGAGAAGGAAATGTATGAATTTCCAATGCAATTGAATTAGAAACGGCAAAAAAAAAGTGGAATTTCTGATGCATTTTGCGAAAGTACATGGATTTTCATTGGAATTTCCAACCACCACTGGAAAAAAAATCTGCATAGACGACCTAGACGGGGGTTCAGTTATCATCAGTTTGGGTTAGGATTGGAGCTCAAGAGTCACAATATAAGGCCGTAAATTACACGCTATAGGAAAGTATTTGTGAATGACAACTTTTTGCCGTGTCTCATTGCCATTCATTAATCATTGGCACAAGCGGTAGGCATAGCAGGGTTTGTAAACCAAGGTTGCTTGCATTTGGTGGTTCGAGCCGGGTCAGAGACCTATTTCACCAGTATATACGGGCAAATTTCAGAAAAATACTTAGAAAACAGTTAGAAACACTACAGAAAGTCAGAAAATCAGGATAGTAGATATGAAAGTAGAAAATAGGGTGAAAATAAGAGAGGATCTGGTGGATGATATCGTTTGCAAAACAGTGGTAGGGGCTAAACCATTTTTGCTTGATTGATTTTTCAAAAAATACTGAGGGCTAGCTTGGGCGGTCATCGAAAAAATGCTCTGTTCGCGTTACAACAGGTGTTAAAAATGAATGTGGGCGGACGGGCAATTGAAAAAATTACTGGGTTTTTTTAAATCACATCAGTCATTCAGGGTCGGGTGGTGATGCGAGCGTCAGAGCAATTGAGAAAAAAGCTCTACTTTAAAAGAAGAAGTTGTTTTTCCCGGATTTTTTTCCGCATCTCTGCGCCGGAAAATCAGCGGAAAATATGATGCAGTCCGGTTACGTGAATAGAACAATTTTTCAATGACCGCCTTGCTAAGGGGGCTAAGTATATATTGTGTAATAGAACTGGGGGCAGAGATGATAGGTTACATGTATTTTAAAATATGTTTAAAAATTTTGCTTTTGGGAAGGATTTAGCCCTCTTGAAAATTTTTTTTGCCTGCGCCGCAATAATTTTATTGAAAATTTTCATGAAAAATTTCTTTGATATTTTGCTTTGTGAAGGTGGGGGCTATGTTTCTAGAATTTAGCCAGGAGCTATTTTCCTTAGCCACCCCTGAAAAATGCTGGGGGCTGGACCCCTCTGCACACTATGGCTATCGAGATCGATTGTGATCAATAATATCATTTTTCAGCCCAATAACAATCAATCAATCAATCGATAAGCAATCGAGTCTTCTTCCTTGAAATGATTAGCAATTGTCAATGGATCATCAACGAGCGAAATCAATTGACATCTATTCTACACTGAACAAAACTGCCAGGCGTTTGTCTGGTGTGTTACCCTGATGTGAAGTCGGGTAACTTGCATCAGTAGAGGGAAACTTGCATAGCCATTAAAATGACTAACCAATCAAAGCAGCAAAATTTCAAAACAAATTAACTATGCAGCTTTGCTCGCAGCTCTGCTCTAGCATTTTGTTTTTATTTAACTTTGTATTTTTAATGACCAGCAGCCAGGTCATTCATTTGAAGGCTATGCATGTTAGCCTCCATTGATGAAAGTTACCTGATCTCACAGTATAATGCCAAAAATCTTGACACTAAACTTTTCTTAAGCATTTTGTCACAACCCTCTGACTCTGGGACAATTGATTTACGACCTGTCCAGTGATTGGATTCACCAGTGGTAGATTGTTTTCTCATTCGACACTAGACATTTCCTGTCAGCGTCCCTTAGTATGGAATGGGATGTATTCGGAAAATATGGCAATAAAGTGTATAAGTGTTTTTTTAATTTTGAAATATTCAGTTCCAAATTAATTGCTCTGAAAACTTGGTGTCTCTAGATTAAGAGGCTTCTTCCTAGCTGTCTCTTTACAGCATTGAGCATGATTACTTTGCCCTTACCCAGAACACACAGGATAAATAATTTGTCTGTAGCTAAATAAATATAGCTGTGGTTGTAAAAGTGATTTCCAGCAGAATCCATAAAGCAAGCTAACAATAGACTGCAATAGATATAATGGTTCAGAATAGACAGATAGCATTTTCACCCTCCCCTTTTTTGGGTAGGGGGTGTGTATGGTCTTCAAATTCTCATACAACCCAGTGAAAATTTCAAGCACTTTTTCGTGGCCGTTATACAGTCAAAATAATTGAATTGAGTTTTAAAACTCAATATTTGACTGCAACCCTGTAAGAGAAGGGGTTTGAAAAAGTCTAAATTATTAGATGTTTAAATAAAATGAATTTGTCAGTGTTTTTTTGTTTGTTCCTTTGGTTTTTACAATTTTTTTCTTTGAAAAGAAAAATAGATTTCAGCTCAAATAGCTTTCAGTTCAAATAGCATTCAGTTCAAATAGCATAGCGTGGTTTAAACCACCCAGAAAACTGTGGATTGATAGGGGGTGTTCAGAAGTTTGTCAATTCTTCAAACCATTCAATTCTGAATCAGCAAGTCTTTTTGATTTGAAATTTTGGACAAGGGATAAGCCATAAAGGGTTTACTTTTTAGAGAGTTTCTAACGTATAATTTTTCAACTCTAGAACAACCAACTCTCATAATTATAAAAACTATGCAGTGTGCTTTTTTTCAAGGTCTACTCACTGTTAAATAATATAATTGTTATGCTACTCTTACAAATATTTTAGATAATACTCAAAGATGCCAAATTTAACTTATAATCACCATGGAAAAAAGAAGTTGCTAGGTTCTACAAACCTTTTTTACAAACCGACATCAATAAAACCAGTCCAGGAAGATTGAAAAGAAAAAATCTTTTAATTCTCTTGAAAATGTGTCTATTGTATTGTCAAATAGACTGTTGGCATTGAGTGAATGAATCCAATTAGCATCAAGAAAAGGAGGATCGTGTTATATTTTAAACATTTTTGTCCACTGATGATGTCACGCAGTTACGCCTCTGGAGACTAATAACATTATCCCAGAAACATTTCTTTTTGAAGATTGATAGAACGTGTGAATCTGTGTGGATTATATTGTTGCTGTAATGCTACAACAAAATACCAGTATATGAAAAAGAACAGTTCAATGTGGAATGTCTGGTTGTTGCCTGATTCACATAATGGAATGATGACAAACATTTGTCTGTCTCTGCCCCTCCATTTATAAATTTACCAACCCTTTACTTTTAGAAAAAGTTTTTACAGTGTACAAAATCTACAGAGAATATTTTTAAGCTACTCAGAATAGTGGGGTTTTCTTTATGAAGAAATAAAATAAATGAAACAAAACTTTAAAATTTAGATGATAGAAAAACATATCATCCCATGCTTCAATTATATTTGTTGCTAGCATTCACTTTATCTAAGTCTAAAACGTTATTTTTATTCATTTGTATTATTTGTAGTTATTTATTCCTTGTCAATCAATAAATTAGTCTTGATAAAAGCTAACATGTTGTATACATATTATGCAAAGAGTTCTTTTTGAATCAGATCTAAGATAAAGTCAACAAGGAATTATGGAATCGAGTAATACATCTGCACATGCATCTGTTGTCAAAATTGTGAGAAAAAGAAAAGGTAGAAATGGACCAGGATGGAAGAAAAATGTAAGCAATTTTTCTGTCTGTTCTTTACTCAAAAATACTGAATTTGATTAACCCTCTCCATTTTTCAAGTATCTTTGTGAGAAATTAAAGAATGGTTTAAACAAACTGGCGTTTTCATACAAATTACAAATCATATTTTCTGTATTTTATCATGAGAAATATTTGAGTTCACCTTATGTTCGGCTTTTTGAGATCCGCAACGTTATTCTCATCTACAGATAGAATACATAGAGGATCCAAACCAACGTCGGGCAAAGGAAATTGCTAAAATCAACACAATTTCAAGAAATGTACAGTATATATAATTTTGTATTTACAAGTATTGCTGCTATTAACACTGACCTTAAGATTCCGAGTAGAATAAGCGATTAATCACAAAGGAGATAATACGTTTTTTTATCTTTTTCAGATGAAGGAAGCTGGGACCCTCGCGAAGATGCCAGTTTGCAGTTTTTGGTATTCCGCACACGATAGGAAAATAAATGCAGAATGTAAATATCCACAATATTATCATCCGTCAATAATGATCATGAGGAAGTGTTGACTAAATCATGAATTTATGGTTTTCATGCCAATTTGCCATTTTTTAAATTTGTAGCCAAGAGCAACAACAACATTTTAAGCCTTTAATAATAAGCCTGTTATAATACAAAAATGCATTGGAAAAGCTTTTTTTAAATGTCAGCAATAATCTTCTTGATAGCTAGCAAGTCATGCAAAAATCAGTTTGACACTAAGTTTTTAAATTAGTGTGTTTTTTTCAAATTCTCTTACTTATTACGTTGCAGGCTCAGTGAAAGGACTTGAAAGCTTCATCAACGACCCCGTTGTCATTGAAAAGTTCAAAGATGCCGTAAAAGCAATGCCCATTGAAGAAGGCTAGTTTTTTAACCATTCATTCATTTTATTTGACTATCTTTATTATTCAGGATTTTGATTATATTTCATTGCAATATCTTACTGAAACATAAGTAAAGTTTGACTATCATTCCATAGATTTCCTATTCTCTCATTAGAAGAAGAAACTTGTGAAGATGTTGGGAAAGAATTCGCTCTTGATTTGCCTCTAGAATACGAGAGCTTAGGGATGCTCAAGAAAAGAAAGCTCGTCCGAGAGATCGTGAAATTCGACTGTGGTATTTATTTGATCTCCTTTATCAATGTGAATTATCGATTTGCTTACGAATGTTAATCAGCAACTCTTTCAATATTTAAACATTTAAGATGAATTATTGATCATAGAGAAAATGAGAATATTTATATGAAGTAGAATTCTCATAATTTTTAGCTTCAGTAGGACTGGCATTATTATCAAAAATTTGTATTCATAATTTTATTAAAATTACCAGAATCTACCGCTACACGTTTGACATGGTCGGATGATATCAAACCGTCTTGGTGGCCGCTGGACTTGCCCTTTGTTTCGCCAGATGTTGAAAAGAACAACCCCACCGTCCATGATCTGGACAAGGTACTTCGAAAGTTCATGACGTCGAGGCTAAAGAAACAATGGTTGGTATATTGTCTACTCATAATTTCAGAAACTCTGTTTAAAAGTTGTTACTCTTTTTCTCAAATGAAAAGGTGTGAAAAATTAGCGAATTCTAAGGAACGGTTGTTAAAGGATGAAATGCATTTATTTTCCGTAAAATTGTTTCTTCTGGTGATTACATATTAAATGAATGGTCAAATTTTATATGAACATTGTATCACTTGTTACATTTAAATCTATTTCTTCAAAAGGAGGTATTGGCTCAAGGAAACAATGCCCAATGCAACC